>NC_081164.1:25159602-25209602 GCF_012432095.1 Onychostoma macrolepis | reverse complement strand
TGGGAAAATAAATCAATGCATCGCGAATCAAGAAATGATTCAGCATCGATTCTGAGATTTTTTCCGAATGCATGGCGATTCTTTCTCGAGTTGATTCTGAGCTTAGTTTTGAACAGCAGACGGCGCTGCATGCTTTAGAAACAGCCGTACTCTGCTTGTTTCCAAATCCTGACACACACTTGAACCTAAAATAATCATTCATAAAATATGAAAAGGTTGAAGCGAATTACAAGGGTGTCCACAGTGGGCTGTGTTTACATTAATCTGGCGTCATAAAAGCATTCTGAACCGAGATGAAATTACAGACTCGGCTGAATGCACAAGCGCTCTTCTTCATGAGCACTTCAGTGTGCGGATAAAAACTACAGTAGAGCGCCATCTGCTGTTAAAATCTGAGCTCAGAATCCATTCCAGAGAAAATCGCGATGCGTTCAGAAGATCTCAGAATCGGTCCACGATCGCAGCCCTACTACGTACACACACGGTTTAACAGATACGGACACGTACCCTTCGTATTCGTGACTGGGCTCCTGTCGTCTGATGATTAGGTACGTGACCACAGCGATGATGATGATGCCGATCACGGCTCCGATCACACCGCCCACGATCACCGCCATGCTGGTCTGAGGAAGAGCCTCTGAACACAGAGAAACATGCTCATGTCCTATTCTAACAAACCATACAGTTGTGCTCATAAGTTTACATACCCCTTGATGCGCAAATAAATAAGAGGGATCATGAAAATTGCATGTTATTTTTTATTTAGTACTGTCCTGAATAAGCTATTTCACATAACAGATGTTCACATACACTCCACAAGACAAAATAATAAATGACTTTATAAAAATGAGACCCCATTCAAAAGTTTACATACCCTTGAATCTTAATAATCTATGTGTCGTTTCCTGGATGATCCACGACTCTTTTATATTTTGTGATAGTTGTTCATGAGTCCCTTGTTGCCTTCCTGCTGTTCTTCAGAAAAATCCCCCAGCTCCTGTGCATTCTTTGGTTTTCCAGCATCTTCTGCAGATTTGAACCCTTTCCAAAAGTGACTTTATGATTTTGAAATCCATCTTTTCACACTGAGGACAATTGAGGGACTCGAACACAACTATTACAAAAGGTGGAAACATGTACTGATGCTCAAGAAGGCATATAGAGCTGGGGGGTGAAAACTTTTGAACAGGATGATGATGTGTAAATTCTTCTCATTTTGTTTAACGATCATATTTTTCATTTAGTACTGGACTTCAAAAGCTACATAAATACTTGCATGTTTCCCAGAAGACAAAATAAGTACAATTTACCCTGATCATCCAATTAAAAAAGTTTTCACCCCCCCGTCTCTTAATGCATTGTGGCACCTTCTTGAGCATCAGTACATGTTTTCACCTTTTGTAATAGTTATGCATGAGTCTCTCAATTGCCCTCAGTGTTAAAAGATGGATTTCAAAATCATACAGTCACTGTTGGAAAGGGTACAAATCCGCAGAAGATGCTGGAAAACCAAAGAAAGTGCAGGAGCTGGAGGATTTTTCTGCTCAGGACCAACAAGGGACTCATGAACAACTATCACAAAATATAAAAAGAGTCGTGGATCATCCAGGAAACGACACATAGTATTAAGATTCAAGGGTATGCAAACTTTTGAACGGGGTCATTTTTATAAATTCAGTTATTATTTTGTCTTGTGGAGTATATGTAAACATCTGTTATGTGAAATAGCTTATTCAGGACAGTACTACATAAAAAAATAACATGCAATTTTTATGATCCCTCTTATTTTGTTTAAATTATTAACATTATGCACATTCGGGTATGTAAACTTATGAGCACAACTGTACATTAACGGAAAGCTCAGCTTTCAGATGATGTATAAATCTCAATTTTTTGAAAGTCTCAATTGACCCTTATGACTGGTTTTGTGGCCCAGGGTCACATATAAATCGCAGAATGTTTCAGATGATGACACTCACCTTTCATGACCACCCTGACTTTAATGATGGACACCTGTCCGGAGATGTCTGGAGGATTCTTCACGTCGCAGCTGAATGTCCCGTTGTCCTTGAACTGCATCTGGATCACACGGATCGACACGTCCTTCTTGTTCATGTCTCCGGCCCATTCCACACGAGACTTAAACTGCGGCAGAGAACCTTGAAACGGCTTCCCGCCGGAGTAATAGAAGAACTGCGGAGGAAAAACATACGTGATGATCACATGCTGACTGATATCATACATGAAAATCAGTGCAGTGGAGATGAAGGACTCTTACTGAAGTGGGCTGTCCAGTTTCTCCCTCCGGAAGGAAAGACCACACGACTGACGCTAAACTACTGATCACCTCTCTAGACTTGAAACTACAGGACAGAGTGGCTGTGGTCCCGTTCTCAACTAACACCTCGGTTGGAGTGTACACGTCTATCGCCGACACGCCGAACACACCTGAAACACAGGAATACATCAGTCAGACATCCACATTCATCCAGATACAGAATCACTGAACAGCATTACAGACACAGAAATAACAGACAAAACACTGCAGTGCTTTAATTCTTCTTATATAGCAAGGAACTGAATAATTATCATAGTAAAACAGGCATGATTTCCTCAATCAATACCATAGTATTACTATAGTACACTTTTGGTACTTTAGTTAGTTTTCTCCCTTTAAAAACAGACGCACAGAACACTATATTTAACAGAGCATGATTTATACCGTTTCTTAAAATAAGAAATCAAACATTTAATAATGAATTCAGATGATGATGATTTGAGTCTTTATTGTTCGTCTTTTATGTTTGTTAAAGGATCATTCAGGTTTGATTAAATTAACTATTAAACATTTACAATAACAGGAGCACATAAATAAATGAAAATATAAGCTATAAATATAAATTATTAATTGCTCGGAAGTTGTTTTCGTGAGTAAATATGATTTAACGTAATAAAGAGGGAGGCTAATGTGCTAACAGAACAATACGAGCTAAACTTCCAGACCTGAGAAACACATTAAACACTCGCACACTGTATTTAATTAAATCACCTGCTTCAGAACGTGAAATTAATACAACACGAGAGCTGTTCCTTATAGTTTTGTGTGCTATTAATGTAAAATCACAGATAATAACGTTACCGGAAGCTAGCAGGTTAGCATTGCAGCTCCGCTAACGCTCACAGATCATGAGATCAAAACACCTCAGAGAAATACAAATAAAACTTACTAGCGTAAACAAACACCGCAGAGACACACAATAAAACATAATTGTGTGTGAAAATCGGAAGCCTTATTTCCATCCTTTAGATTTCATAAATATCGTCCGAGTATCGGAGCCTCCGCGTTTGTTTACAGCATCAGACTGAAGGAGTCTCGCGCTGATCTCAGATCAGACTCACCGAAGACAGCGCTAATGAACCGATGAACACACTCTACTGATCTCAGATCAGGCTCACTGATCTCAATTCTAATGTACCGAATACACTTCTGATCTTAGAACAGACTGATCTCAGATCAGACTCACTGCTCAAACTCTACTGATCTCAGGTCAGACTCACTGATCTCAATTCTAATGTACCGAATACACTTCTGATCTTAGAACAGACTGATCTCAGATCAGACTCACTGCTCAAACTCTACTAATCTCAGATCAGACATACTGACATCAGCTTTAATGTACCAATGAACACACTCTACTGATCTCAGATCAGACTCACTGATCTCAATTCTGATGTACCGAATACATTTCTGATCTCAGAACAGACTGATCTCAGATGAGACTCACTGCTCAAACTCTACTGATCTCAGGTCAGACTCACTGTTCTCAATTCTAATGTAACAAATGTAATATACTACTGATCTCAGATCAGACTCCCCGACAACAGCGCTAATGACCCGATCACACTCTACTGATCTCAGATCAGACTCACTGATCTCAATTCTGATGTACCAGAACAGACTGATCTCAGATGAGACGCACTACTCAAACTCTACTGATCTCAAATCAGACTCTCTGATCATAGTTCTAATGTAGCGAATGTAATGTAATGCTGATCTCTTTAGTGTCCTGACCACGTTTTGTTGGTTGAGATCATTTTTTTTACTATCCACCTTTTTAACTTGGTTTAATATTATATTTTTTATATCAGAATATACATTTAGTATATGTTTCATTTGGTGTGTTTTAAGTGATTTTGATTGGACACCAGGTTACCTCCTGAGTCAACCAAGATGACTTCAGTGGTTCATCCAAGACATGCTTTGGAATGGTTAACCAGCTCAACCGAGTTAATCCAAGGTGTTGTATCAGGCTTAACCAGGCTGATGCAGATGCTTGAGCTCCGCTGATCATCAGAAACTTGAACATCGCTGGAGGTTTGATGATCAGATCAGCAGATCAAATGAACAGAAGTGAAAGTGTGTGCGGTTGCGCTGAAGTCTGTTTATAGACTGATCCGGGTTTATTCAGAAGGAAATGTATTAAATAATCATATATTTCACCTGTTTTGAGTGTTTGTTATCTGTCTGGTGTCATCAGAACAGTCACTGTTAGTCATGTTGTCAATATCGGTCATCTGTCAGTATTTTCTGACGTAAACTATGGCTGTGGTTTGGAAGGCTGAACTTTTTCTGCTCTGCATATCAAACTCAAACACTTTACTGTATGTTGGACACTGAATGCAACACATTAGACAGGATTCATATTTATGCTTTTACTGTTTACCTATCAAACTAATTACAGTATAAATGTCATTGTGATACAGAAAAGAAAAAGATGTTTTGGGATATATTTTGAGCAACATGAGAAATTAATAATGCAGGAAACAGCAGGCAAGTGTACATAATGTATATAAAAGCACTGGCAGCTTGTGTTTGAAAATACACTGCAAAAAACTATTCTCTTAGTGTTTTTGTCTTATTTCCTAGTATAAATGTCTAAAATTCAAGATTAATTTACAGTACAAGTAAAATGATTTATTATGTCTTGTTTTCTGTAAAAAAAAAATAAAAAAATTTTTTTTTAGGTTTTCCTTAAAACAAGCAAAAAATATCTACCAATGGGGCAACAAAAATCATCTTGTTTAGCCTTTGAATTAAGATTATTTTTCTTGCCCCATTGGTAGATATTTTTGCTTGTTTTAAGCAAAAACTAACGAAATTTTGATCATTTAAAAAAAAAAAACAAGATGTTAAAATATCTTAAATCATTTTACAATGGATCTTCATTCAAGACTTTTTAGATATTTATACTAGAAAACTAAGAAAATATTTTTTTTTCAGGATAGAAATACTAAAGTCATTTTACTTAACAATAAATTAATCTTGATTCAAGAATTATTAGATATTTATACTAGAAAACAACACAAAAATACTAAGTAAGAGAATAATTTTTTGCAGTGTGAACAACAGTATTTCTGCAGCTCTGACTGAGACAGATTCTCCTCATCATCACAAAAGATATATAACTGTGTTCATAATTACAGTTTCAACTCTGATCTGATCACATCTGCACAGATTCCTGTGAGTCGAATGTCTTTCAGACCGTTTCAGGCCCCGGATCAGACGGCACCACCTTGATTTTAGTGATGGATATCGGTATGGAGATGTCTGGAGGATTCTTCACGTCGCAGCTGAACTGCATCTGGATCACACGGATCCAAGCGTCATTCTTGTTCATGTCTCCGGCCCATTCCACACGACTTCCCACCGGAGTAATAGAAGAACTGCGGAGGAGAAACACTCATTCACCTATTCACATATTCAGATTCACTAAAGAGTCCTTCTGCGTCACCTCAACCAGAGATCCCCAGCTCAAAAACAGAAAGAAATGGATAGATGAAGAAGAAAATCAAAATATTTTCATGAGATTCGGAGGCAAATTACAGGAGGGTATAATGACTTCAGAAAGATGTCATGTTCATCATGCTATTTTCACACAGAGATAGGTAGCTCTGTTAGTAAAATCTGTTTGACTTCTGTGTTGCATTATGTGCCAATGATTACAGTCAAAAAATGGGAAGTTTGCATACCTATTAAGATACCTTTAATATTTCTTGAGTTACAGGCGTGCAAACTTTAGAAAAAAGATTCTTTATGGCACTCAGACAGGTAGGCTATGATTTATTAAATTGTTTTGATAGAACGAAACAAGATACATTTCTAGTTTCAACATTATTTGTTCTTTAGACATTCCTCTTTAAATACAACAAAAATCAGCTGAATGCAAACTGACCCACATTTGGTTTTTGACCAACGAAAATGTCTACAGTTTTACGATTTACCCATGGAGCTGTATTTAGAGCCCAATAATTTTGGAAATGAACCATATAGGACATTAAAAATTACAAAATAGTGGATTACTCAGTAAACATAAATCCATGACATTTCATATTTGGGCTTTCTTTGGAAAAAGTATTAACAAAATCCAAAATTTATTTAATCTTGGCTGATTTGACACAGAATGACTCTAAAGCACAACATGCTGACAACACACTAAACCAGGAGTACTCAGCCACATTTACAGCACATTTTTTGTCTTGTTTGCAAAATTAAATTAAATAAAATTAGCTGAACATTAATAAGTACATGATTAAATAAACAAAAGAAAATAAAAAAAATTGTAAAACACTTTAAACACTTGCACGCTGTATTTATTTAAATCACATGCTTAAGACCATAAAATTAAGCCTAATACAGTAACAGCACAAGAGCTGTCCTTATAGTTTCAGTTCATGTGCTATTAATATAAAATCACCAGATAATTTATAACGTTAACTGAAGCTACAGGCCTCCCAGATAGCACACGTACGTCTGCAAGATGTCTGTTAAAGATCTCTTGATCTGGAAAGCATCTGCTGTCTATAAACGTCTGACAGACGTCTTTCAGATGTCAGTTTTACATACATTATAAATGATAAACATCTTAAAGACATCTAATAGACGTCTATTTGACATCTAAAAGGAAACGTCCTATAGACGTATTGCAGATGAGCAAACACCCTAAAAAATACGTCTTGCAGATGTAAATGCAGATGTCAAATAGACGTCTCCGAGATGTACGTGTGCTATCAGGACTAAATAAACCATGGTTTTACTACCAATAAAACAAAAAAAACTTTTTTTAAGCATGGTAACCACGGTTTTGCTACATTAACCATAGTTTAACCATGGTATTTGCAGTAAAACTGGTTATACAAATGATAATCAATACGCGAAAAACCATAGTTACTACACTTTTACTGTAATTAAAACCATGGCTAATTTTAGTAGCATGCAGCTCACAGATGTGATCAAAACACCTCAGAGAAATAATAATAAAACTTACCAGCATATACAAACACAGCAGAGACACAGAATTGTGTGTGAAAACCGGAAGCTTTATCCTTTAGATTTAGTTCTCAGATCAGACTCGGCATCTCGAATGTAACTGAAAAAAGCTGGCAAATGTTAGATATTAAGGCTCTCTGCTCTTTATTCTGGTGTGCTGCTCTCCTCCCCTCTATTTCTCGATATGTTTAGGGGTCTCTGTGGTGTTAAAAATAGGCTAAAACAGAAGTTGAGGTCCATAAAGGCAAGTACTGTATATATCGCTGCAGACCTGCTCGGAACGGTCATCTGGATCCAGAGGTGTAGCAGGAAGAAAAACCCTTTGTCTGCCAAATGCATTGCTTAGGCGGGATTCGAACTCGGGTCGATCGCTAGAAAACATCACGCCAAGCGCTTTACTCAATGCCACTAAACTTGTAGAATTCGCGTCTTTAGTAATGTTGTCTAGGATACTGGTGGGCGGAGCTATAATGTAAAAAGCAGAACTCAGAACAGATTTGAGTCTTTATTGTTCGTCTCTTTCAGACATTACATTCCTTTAAATGACCTGCTTCAGAACATTAATACAGAGCCGTTCTTTAGGCTCAGTTCATGTAAAATATTAAATATTTGAGGTGTTTGATTTCACAGATGAGATGAAATATACAAATAAAACGTATATAAAAAATATAGGAAATATCTGAGTTACTTTTTCAAATAAGTAACACCAGTTACTTTGTTTCTCATGTATTGACTGACAGCTCTTGTGTTGCCATGTTGAGAGAAATCAAGAGTAAGTGCAGAGAGTTGTGTGTGAACATGATCTTACTGTAGATCTAGACTAAATATCAACATGTATTTACTCATCTCACCTGCACAAAAACACATTCAGTATTCCTCAAAAAATAAAAACAGTCAAATGCAAACTTAGAATATTATACAAACCTGCAATAATTAAATATGTTAAACAAGACAAATATAATTTATGTATTTAATCCCATTTGTCTTTGTGACCTATGATCCAATTCAACCATACTAATAAGCAAAAATGACACATTTGTGATTCATTTTAGTTATTGCTGAATAGTGTTAAACTTTCTTCTCCTGCGTCATATTCTTCATGAGATTAGTTTGAGCTGCACCCTCTACTGTACAGACGTGATTTTACATTTACTTCAGCCTGAGGTGCATTCATTTTACTTTTGGTGTGAAAGGGCTTTTACATTTGTAAAAGAATAACTTTTTATATTAAAAACAAACAAGCAAGCCCTGCCCAGATTTAAAAAGTAACTCAAAAGTAAAGTAACACATTTCTTTTCATAAAAAGTAACTAAGTACCGTAATTAGTTACTTTTTAATCAAATTTTTGCATAGTAATATTAACAATGCCTTGGAAAAATAAGTTTGTCTTAAAAAACTCCTGAAACATTGCTGTCTCATATTTTAGAGCAGTCTGCAATTTATTTAAAAAAAAAAACAATTAAATATGTATGTGTGGGTGGGTGTGTTTGTGAAAATATTTGATGTTACTCTGTTTGTAATCGTTAACATTTTCAGAAGTAACTGTAATTTAATTACACATTTGTTCTTCAGTAACTGTCACAGTTACATTTATTTTGTCATTAAATTACGTAATTTCGTTATATGTAACTAGTTTCTCATCAGTACTGATTATTATTTTTTTTCGAATTGTGATTCAACACTCACAAATTTTACTCAAAATAATTATTTCTTTCTTTCTTTCTTTCTTTCTCTCACACATATTTTCACACGGCACAAATGTGACTAAAACTCTAAACAAAATAAAAGTCCTCTGCTGTAAAGCTGCAGCCAGTACTTCCGGTGTGTGTCGGGCTAATAGCGGAGCAGCGATCATTACACAGCACCTTTGAGTTGCATTGAGTGATTTAATCTCACAAATCGTCTAATATGGCCACATTTTTCGGTGAAGTTTTATCGGTGTACTCGAGAGCTGTTGAAGAAGATGAGTATGATGATATGACGAATGAAAACGAGGAAGATGAGCAGATCCGCCGCGAAATAGAGGAGAAGAGGTGAAATCATGTATCATATTTATTCATAATGTAATGAACAGAGTCAGTCAGTAACATTTGCGATAAAGTCTTCATCGGTTTTATTTGAGACTGAATAATCGCACGGTACTTTCGCTTTCAGTTCAGCTGCATGTGTTTCTGATGTTGTGTATTGATCACGTGATTCTGATCATCTATAGCGCTTATTAGTCCGATATAATACATATAAAGTTGGATATAAGTTGGAAATGACATTGGTTGGACAGTATAAAATTGGTTATAGTGTATATAAGTTGGGTATTTTTACCAGTCAAAAGTTTTTGAACAGTAAGATTTGTAATGTTTTTAAAGCAGTCTCTTCTGCTCACCAAGCCTGCATTTATTTGATGCATAAAACAGTAAAATTCTGAAATATTTTTACTATTTAAAATAACTGCTTTCTATTTGATTATATTTAAACTGTAATTTATTTCTGTGATGCGCAGCTGTATTTTCAGCATCATTACTCCAGTCTTCAGTGTCACATGATCCTTCAGAAATCATAATAATATGCTGATTTGCTGCTCAAAAACATTTATTATTATTATTATGTTAAAAACAGTTGAGTAGAAGGTTTCTTCGATGAATAGAAAGTTTAGAAGAACATCATTTATCTGAAATAGAAGTATTTTGTAACATTATAAATGTCTTCATCATCACTTTTGATCAATTTAAAGCATCCTTGCTAAATAAAAGTATTAATTTCTATAACCCCCCCCCCAATAAAAATAAAATAAAATAAAAAATTATACTCACTCCAAGCTTTTGAATGGTATGGTATAGTTTATTATATTACAAAAGCTTTTTATTTCAGATAAATGCTGATCTTTGGATCTTTCTGTTCGTCAGAGAATCCTGAAAAATAATTTACTCAACTGTTTTAAATATTGATAATAATAATCAGAGATGTTTCTTGAGCAGCAGATCAGCATATCAGAATGATTTCTGAAGGATCATGTGACACTGAAGACTGCAGTAATGTTGCTGAAAATTCAGCTTTGATCACAGAAATAAATTACATTTGAAAATATATTCAACTAGAAAGCATTTATTTTAAATAATAAAAATATTTTACAATATTACTGCTTTTGCTGTATTTTGGATCAAATAAATGCAGGCTTGGTGAGCAGAAGAGAGTTCCTTAATAAAACATTAAAAATCTTATTTATCCCAAACTTCTGTAGGGTAGTGTGTGTGTGTATATACCGTTAATATATATAAGTTGGATGAAGTGTATATATAAAGTAGGATTATAGTAGTGTCTGATCAGATCTTTGTTTTCTCTCAGGTCTGTCGACGTTCATTGGCTCTCGCAGACAGACGGCGGATCTGTGCCGTGTTCGGATCTGATCATCGCTGTGGGTCTGAATGCCACCGGTGAGCCGTCAGACTCAAGTCACCATTATTTATATAGCGCTTCTTACAGTGCAGATTGTGTCAAAGCAGCTTTACAGTATTAAACAGGGAAATAGTGTGTCGTTCTCCTCTGGCCAGACCAAACCAGCAGTTTAATTCTAGACTGCAGCAGAGTCAGATTGACCTGGTCTGAGCCGCCGCTCTGGTGTGTTTCAGGGTTCATCTCGGCGTATGTGCTGAGCTCCGGCGACTGGACGGCGGTCGCGTGGGTCTCGCTGTGGAACGAGCGGAGCCACGGATCGGGACGACCGGACACGGCCCCGGGCCCTGGAGAGCCGTCCTGCGTCCTGTACCAGCAGAAGCACAGCCCGTCGGTGAGGAACAGCGTTCCATAACTAAAGCCCTATTCTAGGGCTGTCAAAAAAATATTTGTCGAATTAAAATGAAAAATTCATATTTAAATATAAAAATGTTGCATTTGAATTTTATATGTGCATCAGGCAGCCTTATATGTAGCACATGAGGTGCAATGACGATGTAAGTGTCGTTGCATTAGAATGCTTTTTTTTTTTTTTTTTGTCTATCCAGTTAAAGCCACTAGATGCTGCGCTTCTGTGCTGTTCATTCAAAATATTGCGGAAAAACAGAACATCAATGCAGAGATCTTGTTTACGTCAAAACTGAAATCAAGCTGTTCACACAGAACGAATATTTATTACATTTTCTAGAGGGACGTCTAGCACCGTTGCGTCTCGCACAAGAGAGCCGCATGTTTAGAAAGCCATGTAAAATTAATGTAAGTTCAACTTTTAAAAAACACGTCTCGATACTTTATGGCGGTTTTTCCCCATCCCACTGCATCTCATGTTTTGGCCAACGTTAATTACCGCAAAAAAATAACAATAATAAAATCAAGAGCCAGATCACTTAAAAGGTGATTTTCTCAATATTTCGATTTTTTTTGCACCCTCAGATTCCAGATTTTCAAATAGTTGTATCTCAGCCAAATATTATCCTATCCTAACAAACCATACATCAATGGAAACTTATTTATAGTGATGTATAATTTCAAATTTAAAAAAACTGACTTTTGTGGTCCAGGGTCACATATTGGCTCAAAAACTGAGGTGTGTGAGCTCGGATCAGCTCTAGAAAGAAAGCTGAGCTGATAGATTGAGTGTGTTGTATGCGTGCAGGTGCTGATATGCCAGTGCTCCTGTTACGTGGCTGAAGATCAGCAGTTCCAGTGGACAGAGAAGGTGAAGCACTAACACAGAGAGAGCGATTAGTCGTCTGAGCGTGATGGATCGGTGGCTCATGCGTGTGCTGTTCGTCTGCAGGTGTTAGGCTGCGTTCAGACGAGGGATCTGACAGTGACCGTTCTCTCTGACTGCAGTATAGCCGAATATAAGACATCAGACTACCCGAGTGAGAGCAGTGTACCCTTCCTGCGCTCTCTGAGGACCAGCACACACACGGGCCCCGTCGCGAGTCCGGCCCTCGAGCAGCCCAACATCAGCACCGGACTGGCTGCGGCAGGTACTGATGATCACTCACACACTACAGATCACTTATATACAGCATCAAATAACAATCAATCAAAGTTCGAATACAGAGATGGAACATCAAGGGACATTGAAAGCGATGGAGAAGTAAAAACGGCGAAGGCACGTTCACCCCTTTTCTTTAATTTAACTCTAGGAACCGTGAGCGATCTAAGACTATTAGATCTAAGAGCTCGAGAGGGATTATGTAAGGAAAGCAGTTCAGATAAATATGAAGGAGATAAGTTGTTTAAAGACTTAAAGACAAAAACAAGGATTTTAAATTCCACTCTAAAACGCACAGGCAGCCAATGCAGCGAAGCTAAAACAGGAGTAATATGGGTAAATTTATGGGTAAAAAAAGGCTTGGGATGAAACAAAGTGATTACTGAAATATTTTAAGGGAATGACACTAGGGGGACCAAAAAGTATATTTTCAGTTTTCTTTTCATTGAGGTTGAGAAAATTTGATGACATCCAGATTTTGATATCCTTCATACAAGCCAACAAAGTGTCATAGGTGTTACTTTCAGAGCGTTTAAGTGGCAAATAAATCTGGGTATCATCAGTATAACAGTGAAACGAGACACCATGCTTCCTGAAGATAGAGCCCAAAGGGAGCATGTACAGGGAAAAAAGTATTGGTGCAAGTACCGATCCCTGTGGGACCCCCCCATGGGAGGTTAGCAGCTGGTGACACGTGTGTGCCTAGTCGAACTGAGAGCCTCCAGTCATTTAAAAAGGAACTAAACCAACTTAAAACGGTTCCCTTCAAGCCCATATAGGACTCGAGTCGTGCAATGAGAATATTATGCTCTATCATATCAAATGCAGCAGTAAGATCTAAAAGCACCAATACAATACTACCACTCTGGTCAGTTACCATATAGATATCATTTAACACCTTTAATACAGCCGACTCTACTATGAAAAGTTGTGAATCCTGACTGAAATGGTTCATAGATGGAGTTTTTTAACAACAAAGAGTTTAATTGAAGTTGAACGACTTTTTCGAGAATCTTAGAAAGAAAAGACAAATTAGAAATAGGCCTATAATTAGCAGAATCAGCAGGGTCAAGATTTGGCTTCTTGAGAGATGGAACTACCAGTGCATGTTTGAGATCAACTGGTATGGTCCCCAAAATACGGGAAGGAATGATATCAAATGAGCAAACAGTAGGTTTTAGTTGAGCAATAATTTCTTGTAGAGCAGTATGTTATAACAGACTGTGGTCTCTGATCGGCAATCTTTTTGAGAAAAAAACTAAGAAAATTGTCCGATGTTAAGGAAGAGGATACTGTATGACAATTTGCATGAGGATTGAGAACCGAGTCAATAATAGACCTTTACTGCATTATAATAAAGCAATAAGCCCCAAGAAGCTGCAGTTTACAGTGAATTTATAACAGCTAAGGGGCATTTATAACAGCTAAAACCTCCTTAGCTGTTATCAATTTACTGTAAACTACGGCTTCACAGGGATTATTGCTTTTATAAAACAGTTATTATTCCATATACATAGTGTAGTGAATTTTGCTTTCGCCAACCTAGGGGCAAAATAGTGTAGTGATGGGTACTCACGTCACAGATGGATCACGTGTCACTTAAGGTGTGGTTATGAGTACATCACTTAAGAAAGATTGGTGGGAGATCTTACTTGTAGAGCCTTTACTGCATTATCAACATAAGGAAGACAAAAGATAGACAAGAGTAATCAACAGCTACTAAATGAATACCATAAATGTGTATTTGTGTGTGTGTGTGCAGTGCTCAGTCACTGTCAGGTTCAGCGGATCGCAGCTGTTCTCTATCAGTGCTACAGTGATGTTCTGCAGCCGGACTCTCTCAGCATGCAGACGTACAGAGCGGCTGTGAGCGCAGTGCTGAAGGTGAGTGTGAGCTTCTCTGAGCTTCACTGCTTCACGTCTCACAGGACTCAGGCTCTGTCTCTTGATTCCAGCTGGATCCGAGTCCCAGCGCAGACGTGCTGCAGAAGATCACGCGAGTCAGCGAGCTTCAGAGCAACCTCTACACGTGAAGAAAGCACTGTACACTGGTTTGCATTTTTGCATTAAAGATGTGTTGTTTTATATTGGTGTGATGTGAATGTCTTTATTTAGTTTAAGTGAATCTAGTTTGGACACGAGGTGGCACCACAACCATCAATTTCAAGAAGCAGCAACTGTAGGTCAAGTTCTGCTGAAATAAAACTGAAACTGATATATTCTTGGCTATTTTATTATTAAAATATTTAAATCACTGTATTTTGCCATTTCTTATTACATAATTTATTATAGGAATATTTGTTATCATTTTTAAAAATCATTTTAATTTTATATATATATAAAAAAAAAAAATCTCAAACGAAAATAAAGAGAGATACTTTCCTTTTTATTACAAAATTGCATCATTTCTTATAGGAGTGTTTTATAATTTTTTAAAACAAAACGATCATTTTCTATTGAAAAATTGGACTGGATTGTAGTTCAGAAAATACTACATTTTAATAAAAGCAATGAAACCTCAACAAAAGTCATTTAAATACAAATATTTGAAATGTTGTTATTAACATTTAAATCATTTTGTTACAGTTTTTGGTGCCATTTCTTATTTCATAATTTATTATAGGGAAAATTTACTATAATTTTGATAAAATTATAAGTTTAAATTAAATTAAGGCCTGGGTTATATTATATTTACCACTCTAATAAACATGCAACAAAACATTTGAAGAAAAGCAGGGACCGCTCAATAAAAGTTGTTTAAATATGTCATGCACAATTCCATCATTCAAAACTTTTCCTGGTTAGGTTTGCTCATTCAGAGATGCTTCATAACGCTGGTGTGAATCAGTGTGAATGTATTTGATCTGATAATCTTCCCGCCCGAGGCCTCGTGTTCTCCTTCATCTGTCTGCTGAATGAGTGTGTGTTTCACAGCTCAGTATTCAGTGCCATGTTTCACAACAATGGTGCAAGTGTGAAGACGTTCAGCGGGAGCGGTGAGAATCTCACAGTGTGTCCCTGTCAAAGATCTCAGGTCTTCCCACGCCCTGCCGCTCTGCTAATCAAGCGCCTCCAACAAACAAACACACTCACTCACACACTCACTCACACACACTCACACACACACACACACACACTCGTGTGCTAATTCTAGTCTGCGTGTGTCAGCTAGTTCTGAACCGAAAGAGGAATTCCAGAGTTCCACAACCATCAGCATGAACTAGCGCTTGATATGAGACGCACCCTTACACACACACACACACACACAGATGAATGTGTGAATGTGTCTGATCATGCTCTGCTCAGATCCTCTTCTGTATCTGTGTAATAAACATGTTCACATGTTCTACACAATGACATAGTTTACAGGTTTCATAACTAGACCATGTTAGAAAAGCCCATGGAGTTTTACAGTCACACTCGCTTACGTGGCTGGAAATCTCTTGAGTTCAGTTCTTACTTTAATGCTGGTTTTGTTATTTTATATCATTTTATCATCTTAAGGTCCAGGTCCATGTTCTGGGAGGTTGCTAGGGTGCTCTGGGTTGTTGTTAGGTGGTTGCTAGGGTGTTCTGGTTGGTTACTAGGGTGTTGTGAGTGGTAGCTAAGCTGTTAGATGTTAGAGCATTCTGGGTGTTTATTAGACTATTGCTAGGGCATTGTGGGTCGTTGCTAAGGTTTCTGGGTTGTTGTTAGGTGGTTGCTAGGGTGCTCTGGGTGGTTGCTAAGGTTTCTGGCTTGTTGTTAGTTGGTTGCTGGGTGTTCTGGGTGGTTGTTAGGTGGTTACTAAGGTGTTGTTAGTAGTTGCTAATTTGTTAGATGCAGTGCCCCCCTGTCAACAAGCTTTTGATAATGTAAACGTTCTTTGCTCTATTTTGTACAATGAAAGATTTATGCTAATTAGTAACTTACAATGTTTTTATTAAATTCACATTCAGTTGTATTAAAATAGATTTTATGGTATGACACCCACATCTGGTACTTAAGTAAAAAGACAGGCTTTTATGCATAGTTAATAGATTACAGTATTAGGCTATTCTTTGCCTAAGGTGCAAAATGCATTTACTTACACATATTTGAGAATCGAGATATTTCATAATATATTTTGGGATATATCGAATAAAAAAAATTATAAAACCCCTGCTGAAAAACAAAACAAAACAATAGACACCATTACAAAATTAGTAATGGTTTGACTGGTTATAATGGGACTTGTATTGGTTTTACTGGAAACTGTAATGGACCCTGTGGGTATCTACTGGTAAGTGGTGGCTTGTTAAAACCAATAAATCCTAATGGAATATGTCCCAAAACACACTACAGAAAACCATTTTTTAATGGTTAAAAGTTGATGGTTTGTAATGATATTTGTAGTGGAAACCATTAAAATTTTCTGATGGTTTTATTTATTTATTTTCAGTATGGACATAAGCCAGTTATACAGTGGTATTGTGGCTGCTGTGTGTCACATGACAAGCATGATAGACCCCCCACTCGTGCCCCCTCAAAAGTAAGGAGTGCATGATGCCCCTGACACTACAATACAAAATTATTTGTCAAATAAATGAAACATGATGAAACATTCATTTTAGTTGAAATTTTTATAGATTGCTTCTAGAGATTGCAGTGATGCATGACATGGTGAAAAATGACTGCATGAATAATACTAGTAGGTTAAGATGAATTTTCAAATACCGATGTCACTTCATGCAGCTTCTGTGCAGTGCTAAGATGAGTTTTGTTTACATCATTTCATGGATAACAATAACTAGTCATTCATTCACATTAATGAAGTATTCAGAGAAAAATCTTGTCTGTTTTCATTTACATCTATTTATTTATGAAATTTTGATTCATTTTGTAGAATTGAATTTTAAATTAACACAATACTGAATGGTATCGTGATACTTCAGATGGTATAGTATCGTAAGACATATTTATGGTATCGTGACAACCCTAGTTACTTGGGTGTTTTGGGTGGTTGTTAGGTGGTTGCTGAGGTGTTCTGGGTGGTTGCTAATGTTTCTAGGTTGTTAGGTGGTTGCTATGGTGTTGTTAGTGGTTTCTAAGGTTTCTGGGTTGTTGCTAGGGTGTTGTGGGTTGTTGTTAGGTAGTTGTTAGAGTGTTCTGGGTGGTTGTTAATGTTTCTAGGTTGTTAGGTGGTTGCCAGGGTGTTGTTAGTGGTTTCTAAGGTTTCTGGGTTGTTGCTAGGGTGTTGTGGGCTGTTGTTAGGGTGTTCTGGGTGGTTGCTAATGTTTCTGGGTTGTTGTTAGGTGGTTGCTAGGGTGTTGTGGGTTGTTGTTAGGTGGTTGCTAGGGTGTTCTGGGTGGTTGCTAAGGTTTCTGGGTTGTTGTTTGTTGGGTGTTCTGGTCGTTGTTAGGTTACAGTCTATGCTTTAGACCGAGTGCTGAAACTAGCAAAAAAACACTTGCGTCGCGCCTAGCAGGTGTATGATAGGGCCCAGTGTGTTGCCATAGTTTCTACAAGCGGAAACTGGGGATATGCAGATATTACGTCATTGATCGGCAACAATGACCAGGGACGAGTTATTATTTAAAATTTGAATTTCTCTGGATTTACAAATGCTTGGGAACTTTTGGGTTAACATAAATACACAACTGCATGAAATATATAACACTGTGCAAGTAGTTTTTGGATATTTTATTACGAAAACATATTGTACCTTTTAAGGGGAGAAATCTTGCTTAGTAAGTTAGTAAAACTTAGTTAAACTGTTGGCATGCTTATATCTACCAGAAGAGTAACACAATCTGCTTTAACTGCCTCGGGTCAGTATGTAAGAGCATTAGTAATGGCTATAGTTGAGTTAGCAAACACAATGAAGTGTTGTGGGGAAATCCCTGCGCTGATGTCTCTCACACACACACACACAGACACACACACACACAGACACACTGCACCTCACCTTAATAGGTAAAGGAAGTTCATGAGAGAGTTCTTCACATGCAGCAGCTGCCGTGTGTCATAAACGCTCATAAACGCAGGTGTGTCTGTCTGTGTTTGCCCATCGCTGACTAGCGCTCCATTACCAGACCTCACAGGTTATCTCAGATAAATAATTAACCCAAACAGCCGTTAATGAGCGGTCTTGTTCATATCAGTGTGAATTTTGATTGACTCAGTAAGCACATTCGCATGCGTCACAATCTGACCGCACTGAACATCCAGGATCCTCAGCAGCCGTCTCAACATGCCCGCCGAGGGAAATTTGCATGTGTGGGATTGCGCAAATGTTCTCGAAGCAACGCGACGTTGTGGTTTTGAGAGTTTCGCTCTTGTGCATGTCGTGTCTGAACAGAGGAAGTTCACATCAGGGTTACTTTGACTTCAAGGCCGTCCTGTGATTGTGTGAATGCAACGACATGATTCCTGTCTGACAAACACAAACTGTGCTGAGCTCAAACCCAGCCAGCTCTGACGCTGGAGAGATCAAGCGCTGTCTGGATTGTTCTTGTGTTCAGTCTCAGAGCAGAATGTGCCGGTTTACAGGAGGAGGTGCCGAGGAGCGTGACTCCTCCCTCAGCCCAGCTCTGACCGTAAGTGACGCACAAGCAAGACGTTTCCCAAGAAACACCAGCAGGCTGGTGCTGTCAATCATTGACTCTTTGTTTGTGTCTCGGAGGCTGGTTTAACAGGTCAGGCGCTGATAATGTGTGGGCGTTCAGCGTTGGCGGATTCATGCAGATACCTGCGAGAGGATCGGCCTGTCAGCGCATCACTGCTCATGTGTGTGAATCTGACTCAGTGCTGCAGCTCAGACTATACAGCAAGCGCTTGCAACTAAGCTTATAGGTTCAATTCCCAGGAAATGCATAAACTGTTCAAATATTCTCTATAGGCTACCCTCAATGCACACACATATGCACATATACATATATATATATACTGTATATCGCAGTGCTGCTTGAAAGTTTGTGGACCCTTTTCTATATTTCTGCATAAATATGACCCAAAACACAATCAGATTTTCTCACAAGTCCTGAAAGTACACAAAGAGAACCCAATCAAACAAATGAGACAAAAATATTTTCTTTGTTTATTTATTCAGGAAAATGATTCAGTATTGCATATCTGTGAGTGGCAAAAGTATGTAAATCTCTTGGATTAGCAGTTAATTTAAAGGTGAAATTAGAGTCCATCTGTGCAGAGGTGTGTTCAGTCGGTGCAATGACTATCAAATGTTAGTACGTGGCCTGTTTTGTTCAAAGAACAGGGATCTATCAAAGTCTGTTCATGTTTGTGGAAGTGAATCATGTCACGAATAGATGAGATTACTGATGAGCTCGGAAAAAGAGTTGATGTTGCTCATCAGGATGGAAAAGGTTACAAAACCATCTCTAAAGAGTTTGGACTCCACAAATCCACAGTCAGACAGATTGTCTACAAATGGAGGAAATTCAAGACCACTGTTACCTTCCCGAGAAGATCACTCCAAAGCAGAACCTGTAACAGCCTGCCATCATTGATGGAGCAATGAATTCTGAATTATGCAGCAAATTATAAAGAAAAACGTCTGGACATCTGTTTAAGAACAGAATCTCAGGAGAACGTGTGTCACGCAGCAAGACAAACAACCCCAAGCACACAAGTCATTCTACCAAAGAATAGTTCAAGAAGAACAAAGTTAATGTTTTGGAAAGTCAGACCTTAATCCAATTAAAATGTAAGCAAGCAGTTCATCGGAGGAAACCCACCAACATCACAGAGTTTAAGTGGTTCTGCACTAAGGAACGGGCTAAAACTCCTACATGTTATTGTGCCGGACTGATCAGCATTTACAAGAAACTTCACCTTCAGTTACTGCAGCAAAAGCAGGTCACACCAGATACTGAAAGCAAAGATTCACATACTTTTGCAACTCACAGATATGTAACACTGGATCATTTTTCTCAATAAATAAATGACAAAGAAAATATTTTTCTCTCACTTGTTTGATTCGGTTCTCTTTGTCTACTTTCAGGACTTACATGAAAATCTGATGATGTTTTGGGTCATATTTATGCAGAAATATAGAATATTCTAAAGGGTTCACAAACTTTCAAGCAGCACTGTGTATATATATATATATATATATATATATATATATATTAGGGGTGTCAACGTTAATGCGTTAACACATGCGATTAATCAAAAAATTTTAACGCGTTAATATTTTTTTAACGCAAATTAATCGCTTGATAAGGTTTGACCCCAACTTCTTCCCGTCATCGCAGCGCGGAAGGTCATCTATCATTGTGTGATGAGGGTACAGCACCAGTGTTGCCAGGGTAACGGCACAATTGGGCTATTTTGAAAATACAGTCGCAGGAAAGATTACAGAGCCGTGGGTTGCAGTTTTTTGGGCTACTTTTATAATGTACCGCGACCGCCCAAAGTGTAAATAGACAAATAGTAATTAAAATAGATCCTTTTAGTAATGTGTATTATACTTGGAATGTATACCTGATGACTTAAGAACGGAGAGACGGTTAACATCACAAACAACGTGAGTTTCAGCAGAGCATAACGTTACATGTTAAGGCTTTTACACAGCAGAGATAAACATGACAACAGCCACTATAGATTATATAAGATAATAAACACACGATTATGATAGATATGGTCTGTATGTGATTTTTTTTTTAGTTGAATGTGTACATCTGATTTGCTAATTTGTGCAGCGATATAAAAGGCTGTATAAAGTATAAAGGCTGTAAAAAGGCTGTATTGCCAGTTTAAAGGCTGATAATGGCTGAATAAAATCAAAAGAATAATGATAAAAGAATAATAAGGATTATGTCTCATACCTGGCGGAAGTGTGAAAGGTTCTGTTTCCTTAAACTAGTTTGTCATGCATTTCTTTTTCAACACATTTACAGGTAAATCCTAGTATTTTAAATTTGTGATTAATCATGATTAATCATAGTTTTTTTAATCGATTGACAGCACTAATATATATATATATATATATATACATATATGAAGAGTTCCAATGCAAAAGCCTCTAAAAGCCACCGTGGTCAAAAATGAGATAACGATACTGAGTGAATGCTCTTCACACATAGTATATGTTTATCAAGTGCTTTCACTTCAAACGCGCTAAATCCCAGCCTCAACCCATTCAGAAGTACCAGTACTTACATAGAAACCTTGCCAGAAAGAAATGCTCATTTTAAAGAAAAACATCAGACGTACTTAGAGGCTTTTGCATCTGAACTCTTTATGAAGAAAATCTATTTATGACAGCATCCTCATTTTACAGCATTTTTACACAAATGCCTAAAACTTTTAACAGTACTGTAGCTTTGCAGGTAGCTTTCTTGAAGTGTCTCAGAGCATCTTGCCGCGTCTGTTGAACAGCTACAGCGATCTGTCACTCCAGATCAAACAGAGCCAAAACGCCATTTATTGTTTGAATACTGCAATACAATGGGCAGAATTTGAAATCTGAGACTTTGTTTCATATTAAAAGTACCAAAGCACAATGCTTATTGCGATATGTGACTCTGGAGCACAAAAGCAGTCATAAGCAGCACAGGTATATTTGTAGCAATAGCCAACAATACACTGTATGGGTCAAAATTATACATTTTTCTTTTATGCCAAAAATCATTAGGATATTAAGTAAAGATCATGTTCCATGAAGATATTTTGTAAATATCCTACTGTAAATATATCAAAACTTCAGTTGTGATTAGTAATATGCATTGCTAAGAACTTCATTTGGACAACTTTAAAGGCGATTTTCTCAATATTTAGATTTTTTTTGCACCCTCAGATTCCAGATTTTCAAATAGTTTCAAAAAAATGAATTGAGTGTGATGAGTTTAAGACTTTTTCTAATAAATATGTCTACATTCACGTTAATTCATTATCATTTCCATCACCACACATATTTTTAAAAAATATTTAAAAAGTTCTCATCACACATTAAAAATGTATCCACAATTTATGAGATAATACTCTACTTAATATAAAAATTCAAGTTATTTATTTTCTAATAAGCTCTTACCCAAACCAATATTAAATTTCAGTGTGTGACAGGTGTACATTTCAGCATTTGGTCCTTAGGGCAGTTCATTTATCTCATTGACAAATGTATAATTATTGTGCATTGTGGAAAAACTGGTAAAACTAGTTACAAAAATGATCTTAGACCATTCTTGAGTGGCATAAGTTATTCTATTTTTAAATAACAGCTTTATATTGAGATGTGGTGGAAATGACATTTGTTTAATGCAGGTTGAAAAAAAAAAAAGTAAAATATTAACAATTTCTCTTGTAATCTAAGTTTGTCCTCTTACAGACCTTAAAACTAGACAAATTATTTAAACTTATGAGACTGTGTTACGTGACTTTTTAAAAAAAAATTTTTTTATTCAACTTCACAAGGCTAAAAGTGCCCCTAGTTGAAGAAATGCCCATATATAAAATGTATAATATACAATATCAATATAGGCCTAATTAATATGCCTTGAAAATTGAGTGTTTAATCTTATCATTATACATTACTGACACTCTATCCTCTAATTTGATACTGTTAAGTGCTTTGACACAATCTGTGTTGTTAAAAGCGCTATATAAATAAAGGTGACTTGACTTGACTTAATGTATTTTATAAATAGTTTTGCACAAACAAATCGTCCTCTTTTTTTATGTTTCTGCAGCTGATGTCAGATTTCTCTGTAATAATGAACTGTGTTTTCCTGCTCAGTGAAATAAAGATAAAAGACATAAAGTCTTGCAGAGACTCGCTGCAGTGTTTTAATCAAATGCGGGCTGGTTGCCATGACAGCATGACGTCAAACTGCTGTAATGACTGGCCTTTATTACATTACAGGGAAAAGCCCAATAAAACTCTCTCTGTGTGTGTGTGTGTGTGTGTGTGTGTGCGTGCAGATAACTAGACACAAATGTCCTTACTTATATTGTGAAATACTTTGCCGACCCACAAGTGAGGTATTTTACTGCTCCTCACTAATAGATAAACAGCCAAATCTGGTGTTTAATGTAAATCTTGTTCTGCAGATGTTTCTATGATGGATAAGCTGATAGAAGATATCATTAACCTGATACAAAACAATGCAAGTCTATGCAATGTCCTCACTAAGATAGCCAAACAAACGTACGTTTGTGTGTGTGTTTCTACAAACGATACTCACACATTAATGACGCTCAAGCACAGTGAGTTTGAACCAGAACTGGCCGACTCATAATCACTCTTGAGTCATTCTAATGTACATACAGTAGAGACGCAGTGGTGTGTGTTTTGTGTGTTGACTGTACAGTTATTCATTGAAGGGATAGTTCACCCAAAAATACACATCTATTTACCCTCGTGTTATTTCAAAACTGTATGACTTATACAGAATTTAACACAAAAGATGATCAATTGCAGAATACTAGACTCCATTGACTTTCAAATACATTTTTCAAAATATCTTGTTTTATGTTCCACAGAACAAATGTGACCCTGGAGCACAAAAGCAGTCATAAGTAGCATGGGTATATTTGTAGCAATAGCCAACAATATGGGACAAAATTATCGATTTTTCTTTTGTGCAAAAAAATCATTAGTAAAGATCATGTTTCATGAAGATATTTAGTAAATTTCCTACTGTAAATATATCAAAACTTCATTTTTGGTTAGTAATATGCATTGCTAAGAACTTCATTTGGACAACTTTAAAGGCGATTTTCTCAATATTTAGATTTTTTTGCACCCTCAGATTCCAGATTTTCAAATAGTTGTATCTCAGCCAAATATTGTCCGATCCTAACAAACCATACATCAGCGGAAAGCTTATTTATTCAGATTTTAGATTATGTATCAATTCAAACTGACCGTTATGACTGTTTTTTTGGTGCAGGGTCACAAATAAGGTCATACATGACATGAGGGAGAATGAATGACAGAATGTTAAGTATTGGGCGAACGTCTTAATGCACTAAAATGTTTTTTTAAAAATACCAAATCCAATAAACATCATTAGGTAATAAATCATAGAATGTACACAGAAGCAGATATTAGCCCATAGTATCAAAGCAACGTGTTTAATTGCACGTTAAGCGTTTATTCCTCCCATAGAAAACTGCTAGGAAAACGCTTAATGCATTAAAACAGTGATTTTAAATGACCAAACTCAGTTAACATTATTAATAAAGCACATTATGTACAAATAAGTCCAAAATAAGAATGCAACGCATTTACTCTCATAAGGAAAACGCTTAACGTGGCTAAATGCGTTAAGACCGTGTTTTTAAATTGCCAAACTCAGTAAACACATTATTAATAAATCATACCATGTACAGTATAGTATGATTTATTAATAGGGCAGAGTGGGGGAAAACACCCCCCTTAAGGATAGTGTCTTTTTTTTTTTTTTCTCAGTGAAACAAAAGTTAGATGTGTTCAGAAAAGTTATCATAGTTTTAGTGACAATTATATAAATTATAAACCAAGTATGAAAAATGTCCAGAGTTTATGTTATTAGATTTTTAACAAAAATCAAATTTGTGCCAAGGGGTTGTTTTACCCCACCTATGGAACAACGCCTGAATTCAGCAAAATCTGAATTTTTATTCAACCAGTTAGAATTAATTTGATGGAAAAACAAAGGATTTGATGTTCAGAACAGAATAACTACAGTAATTGCCCATTGCCCCCTGGGTGCGTTTTACCCCACACACTATGTTTGAGAAAAAAGTCATGTCATTCTGAAAATATAATTATATTTTTATTAAATAACACGTACTCCCTACCGTACAGGCCCTACTGTTCTCATATCATATATAACTGATGTTCTACAAAACAACAAGCTTTAAAACCCTTTTTTTCTTACTGCTGAAAATTAGATCATTTACTGTGAAATCCGTTTTCTCTCCGGTACATCACCAGTGCAAGCTTCATGGTGACGTAGCTTCAACGTAGTCCATAGTTACAATAAAAAAATTATCTTGTGGTTATTGAGTTTAGTCTTTTAAAAAACACAGTTTTAATGCATTAAGCCAGGCTAAGCGTTTTCATGTTAAGCGTTTTAGAATGGTGCGAATGCTGTTTCACGCTGCGATTAACCCCGGGTTATGAACCCTGCTCCGAAGAAGCACGCCTCACAGTCGCGGGAAAAAACATGCAATTTCTAAACACTTATTTCAACGTTTGAGGGGGGAAATTTAAAATGGTAAGGAAAAATGCATCAATTGGAGTGAAGAAGAGTTTAATTATTACCGTCGGAAACATCCATTCAGGAAAAATTTAGCAGGTGCAATAATTTAATGTAAGCAGGTCACATGCTGATTTCTTCCAATCACTGAGTCTAACACCTCAAATATGCAAGTTAGAACGTATTTCTAACCTAAGATTAATTGTTAGACCGGTGTAAATTATGATCCGCAGTATGAAGCAAGATAACCGGGGACTTTGTGTTTAGAATGACCCAGGGATAACTAGTTAAAAAACGCTCCGGTTACTCACGTAACCTCAGTTCCCTGAGATAAGGTAACTCCCGTTGTGTCGTCATTGACGATTGCTTTGAGGAACACATCCAGTAACGCCGTGCTATAAGCAGATGCAGAACTAAGCCTGCTATGCGAGCTGAGCCTAGGAACACTCAGCGAGGGCTCCATAAGCCTGAGCTACAAAGAGACCCGAGAATGACCTGAGGTCTGTTTGACATAACCCTTCCCGCCCGAAGGGGGGAAAAAAAGTAAACATTAAGCGGATAAAACCCACACCTGCAAGGCAGGAACATCCAAACTGTAGAATCTAATAAAGGCAGATGGAAATCTCCCCAATAGAGATTCCGCTGGACCAAGCCCTGGAGCTATAGGGCATTGCACGTCCGCTGAGGCATAAGCCAGGGCGATAGCCTCAAAGTTCACTCGCAGTGCCCGGACTGGGCACAACAAGTTGGGTCCCTGTTCACCATCCGCAACGGGGAGGGCTAGGAGGGAAATAACCTGGGCTCTAAACGGAGTTGAGAGCACCTTTGGTACATAGCCACTGTGCGGCTGAAGAACGACTTTACAGTCATTGGGTCCAAACTCAAGACAGGAAGCACTGACAGACAGGGCTTGCAAGTCACCTACTCGCTCGATGGTCAAAAGCGGTTTTGAGCGTCATGACCCTTAAGCCGGCTGTTTGAAGTGGCTCAAAGGGAGGGCCCTTTAGGGCCCCCAGGACTACGGACAAGTCCCATGTTGGCATAGTCTTAGGGCGAGGAGGATTCAACCACCGAGCACCTCGAAGAAATTTAACGACCAAGTCATTTCTGCCAATAGTCCGGCCAGCCTCGAGAGAATGATTCGCCGCGATGGCTGCCACAAAGACCTTGAGCGTGGAAGGGGTGCGCACCTTTACATTTACATTTAGTCATTTTGCAGACGCTTTTATCCAAAGTGACTTACAATTTGGGGAACACATGAAGCGATTCATCTTGAAGAGGCAATTCGACAAAGGAAGTGCTTGTAACACCAAGTCTCAGGCATTGTTTAAATAAGTACAAGCTAGCAAGGGAAGGAATAAGTAAGGAGAAATTTTTTTATGTGTAGGTTGAAGTCAAGTAGTGTCGAAAGAGATGAGTTTTCAGCTGTTGCTTGAAGATTGACAGGGATCCAGTACTCCGAATATGGGTGGGAAGATCATTCCACCAGCCAGGAATGGTGAACGAGAATGTTCTGGAGAGTGATTTTGAGCCTCTTTGTGATGGTACCACGAGGCGTCGCTCACTAGCAGATCTCAGACTTCTGGAGGGGATGTAGATTCTTAATAGTGAGTGCATGTAGGCGGGTGCTGAGCCTGTGGTTGTTCTATGAGCAAGCATCAGTGTCTTGAACTTGATGCGAGCTGCGATTGGTAGCCAATGCAATGAGATAAAGAGAGGTGTAACATGGGCTCTTTTGGGTTCCTTGAAGACCAGTCGTGCCGCCGCATTCTGAATCATTTGTAGAGGTTTGACTGTGTTTGATGGAAGTCCAGCCAGAAGAGCATTGCAGTAGTCCAGCCTAGAAATGACAAGGGCCTGGACAAGAAGTTGTGCAGCATGCTCCGTCAGAAAGGGCCTGATCTTTCTGATGTTGTGTAGTGCAAACCTGCAAGATCGAGCAGTCTTTGCAATGTGGTCTTTGAAGGTCAGCTGGTCATCAAAGATTACACCAAGATTTCTGACCGAAGTTGATGGGGTAATTGTTGATGAACCTTGTCCAGCAGCTCCTGCAGAAAGGTTAGCACGTGGGACACATCAGATGAAACCGGATCCTGGTTACGTGCTGAACACCAGTCATTGAAGACTGACCACTTGAGGGCGTAGAGGCGTTGTGTAGATGGAGCTCTAGCCTCTTTAATGGTATTAGTGTCTCTCGCTGGGAGTTGACTAGACTCCCATCGAGCGGCCAGACGTGAAGGCTGCACAGTTCCGGCTGGGGATGCCAAATCTTGCCCTGTGCTCACAAGAGAAGATCTCTCCTTAGTGGTATTGACCACAGAGCTGCAGACAGCAGCTGGATCATCTCTGGGAACCAGACTTGGTTCCTCCAGAGGGGGACCACGAGGAGGAGAGAGCATTTTGTTTCCCTGATTCGCCTGATAATCTGGTGTAGCAGGGCGATCGGAGGGAAGGCATACAGATGGGTGTTGGGCCAATCGTGGGCCAGAGCAACCCACTGCTTCGAAAAATAAGTTGGGCAAAGACAGCGGTCTCCGGAGGTGAAGAGGTCGACCTCTGCCCTGCCGAAAACTGACCAAATCATCTGAACCATCTGGGGAATGTAGATTCCATTCCCCTGGAGCTACATTGTTTCTTGACAACATATCCGCTCCTTGGTTCAGTGTGCCCGGCACATGAACCGCTCGTAGTGAGAGGAGTTCTTTCTGTGCCCAAAGCAGGAGACGTCGAGTCATCCTGTGAAGAGGACATGACCTGAGGCTGCCTTGGTGGTTGATGTAGGCCACCACAGTTGTGTTGTCCGACCGGACTAGGACGTGATGCCCCTTTAAGGCTGGCAGGAAGGTCTTTAGGGCCAGACAAACAGCCATCATTTTGAGGCAGTTGATATGCAGGCATTGCTCGTGGGTCGACCAGGAACCGTACGCTGGGTTGCCCTCGTACAGAGCGCCCCAGCCTGAGCTTCCTTCTGGAGGTCGTCCCCAACTGTATACCTGATTGAAACAGGTGAAGAGTTGTCCAAGGGGCCACAGCTTTGAGGCAGCAATGGGTTACCTTGACGTAAGCGTGGCCCAGGCATCAGGCGTGGGACGAGACGCAGGCTTTTAGCCAATGTTGAAGGGGCCGCATGTGAAGCAGGCCCAGGGGAATAGCTTAGGAGGCGGCAGCCATGAGGCAGAGCATCCTCTGAAATGCTTTGAGGGGACGTGAAGCCCCCAGCTTGAAAGACGCTACCGCTCGCTGGATAGTCAGGGAGCGTTCCAGTGTAATCCAAGCTCACATTAGAACAGAGTCTATGACTGTTCCCAGAAAGGACACTTGTTGACTGGGAATCAAAAAACTACGACAAGCAACAACGACCTGTGAGCGATCAATTGCCGTCGGCTAGCATTAGCCAGTCGAAGAAGTAGTTCAGTATGCAGATTCCCATCTGTCTCAGAGGGGAAAGAGGGATGGAGAGCGAGCGTGAACTTTCTTCGATGAAGTTCCGGCCTCAGCGAGAACTTATCCTTTCCTTTTCCTCTCAAAAGTATTCTCTTTTAATCCGCTTAAAAAGATCAAACCGCTCGTTAGATGAGGGGTGTTGATGATCCTCATGTGTAAACACCCCGGCAGATCAAAGTGCTGCGCGCATCCGCCTTTAAGGATAAAACCGCTCGTGTAACAAGGGGTTAATCCTCACGGGCAAAGCACGCTGGCGGATCAAAGCACTGCGGGGAGAGTGGGTCGCGCGGGAACACTGTGATCACTCAAGCCCGGTTGCTCAGCCCCATGACTGGAGCTGGGAGGCGAGAACGTGAGGGGAGGGGTGGGGCCGCCTTCATAGAAGAAGGCAAACCGCGAATGCAGCAGAGCGAGACACACACTCTCATGATCTGTCTCAGTGAGTGCAGCCTCAGCGTGGGCGTGACCCAGGCGAGTAGCGCACTCATATCCAAGGCTGTCAGCGATGTGAAATCACTGGTGACAGCCCTTAAGCCCCATTCACACGGGTGTCGGCGTCAACGCATGACGGAGGGCGTGTCTGAAGCTTGGTGCTGATGCGACCGTCATAGCCAATGAGCCAATCACATTACTTTTCTGGTGTTGCATGAATGGGATTGGCTAGCATCTGCGCTAGGGTATTTGCATAAGATGATCTGATTGGCTGACGCCTGCGTTGGCGCTTGAAAAGTTGAAAGTTTTCAACTTCTGCCGCGAGCAACGCCAGTGAAGCGACAGGACGGACCCACAATTCCGTTCAGCAACGCTTGACGTCACTCCATTCAAAGTAAACGAGAGGCGTTGACACCGACGCCCCGTGTGAATGCAGCGTCACTCCGATCCGCCTAGAAGGACTGAGTCGCTCAACTCGCGGGTTCGCCGTTTCTTTCTCCGAGGTAACTGGGAGAGGAGAAACGCGAGAGCAGGAGGGGGCCATCTTCATTGAAGAATGGGATCCATGAGCGATGCAGGGACAAATTTGCGCTTTCGTCTGTGAAAGCAGCCCGTCTCAGTGAGTGCAGCATCAGCGACGCACACACAAATGCGAAGCTGTCAGTGATCTGAATCATTGGTGACAGCATTCTTACTCTGATCCACCTAGGATTGAGCCGCTTGATGTAAGAGGGGCGCTAATCTCACTTGTAAAACACACACTGGCGGATCAAAGTGTCGGGGGAGAATGAGCATGCCGGCGTGAGATCATTCAAACCCGGTTGCTCAGCTCCGTGACTGCACCGTTTCTTTCTCCGAGCTCATTGAGAGAGGAGAAACGGGAGAGCGGGGCTGCCTCATGGGTGCTGCCCAGATAGGTGACGCACTCACTGCCCTTCTGCACGGAATTCTGCACGAGCCACACTCACGATGCGACTTTTGCAAAAATATAGCAGAGAAATTGCTCAGGAATTGCTCTTACCAGCCGGATAGCCGCAGGGGAAGGCTTTTCGCTTCTTCCGCTGCCGGGGGCTTTTTTCTACGGCGGCAAGCTGCAGGCTGAGCTTCTCTTCGGCTTCTTAATTGCAGAGTCAGCAAAGAGATGGTCTCTTCGCTGAAGGAGAAGATTCTGATGAAATGGCGCTCTGGGCCGACTCATGTAGCAGTTGGCTCCGCCCCTTCTGGCGGGCTCGAGCACCATTGGTTTGTGCAGTACACAAACGTTAACCAATCAGGCTTCAGTAACAGAGAAAACAGGAGTTTCCCCCAAAGCAGTAGTCAATGACGACGCAAAGGGAGTTACCTTTCGATAGGAAACTAGTTAATTCAGTTATATATGCCTACAGGTACAGGATAATCATCTGCACTCATATTTGATTTTTATAGACTTAATGCATCAATATATATTTTTATATGCTTTTTAAAATAGGTTTAACATTATATTCCCAGCTGGAAAAAAAAAACTAAAACAATAGAACCATCACTGAAAATCCTAATGGTACTTTCCACTACAAATACCATTACAAACATTACAAACCATCAACTTTTAATCATTAAAACCATAAAAATTATTGGGAATTATTGGTTTTAACAAGCCACCAATAGAAAACGACCAATTAGCAGTAGAAACCCACAGGGTCCAGTTTCCATTAAAACCAATACAAGTCCCATTATAACCATTACTAATTTTGTGATGGCGTCTATTGTTTTTTTTCAGCATTTGACTAGGAACACAAGAGACTGGAAATGTCCAGGAAAAAAAGGTGGATAATGAAGAATGAGCAGTCCAATTTAATTGAGATTTTTTAAATATAAATGAATTTTAGCGTTTCTGGTAAAATTATAGTAAGTTTATAGTAGAATTGTAGTAAAATTACGGTTGCTTAGTTAAGTACCTGTGGATGAGGGGTCTTCAGCTGCTTCATTAGATAACCCCACTTTGAAAATTTCAAGTGAAAATACACCTTTACCAGATTTAAAAGTTTAGAATAACAGATATAACCCGGGGTTAAGCATAGTGTGAATAGCTCTATTGTTAGATTTAGTTAAATATGCTATAGAACTGGTTACTGAACAGATAATAATCAGTTTGGTTCCTGATTCTTTCTAGTCTCAGATTTGCACATTCTTTGTTTGTTTGGTAATAAATCATCTCTCATGATGTTTGTAATTGGCTATTAGCTGTTCACAGGAGGAGCATACAATAACACACACACACACTCATCAGTGAAGTGTGTGTGTGTGTGTTTTACGGCCGTATGCGGAGGGCAGTTGTGTATGGAGAGCATCGGTTGAGTTTCTATTAGGAGTGTTGACTCAGCTGTCTGTGTGTGTGTGTGTGTGTGTGTGTGTGTGTGTGTGTGTGTGTGTGTGTGTGTTTAATGTCTAAGAGCTGTGGGTTAAACACACTCAACCACAAGCTTCTGTGAGTCACTAATGCAGCTTCTAAACCAGGGGTCCACTAGGGGCCTCAAGATGACTTAAAACAAGACAAAACAAGCTTAAAAAGAAGCTAAAAATAACACCTTTAATCCACTTTGTTTTTCATTGAAGAACCAGGATTCACAGCCATGGAAAATGAACATAAATGAAGAAGTTTGATTTCAAAAGAGTGATTTCTAGACCTAGAAAAACTATTAAAATGAATAAAACATAAGACTGTGCTCTTAAAATTTAGGAATCCTACAGTGTACAGAAACTATGAGCCTCCATAGACTAAAATAGGTTTTGTTTAGCAGGAAACTTTTAATTAAACTGCTTGGAGTCATATATTGTTGAATGTTGTTGTGCCTGGAGTCAGAAAACTAATTTCTTACACACTGTAACATCAGTCAAACATCTCAAACACACACACACTCAAGAGAGAAACCAGCTCCACACATCACCTCATTTAAAGAGAATTTATTTGTTGATTTTCACAGAGATACTATACTGTTGGCAGTGTTTTCATGACATAAAGATGCATGTCTGGACAGATTCTCATGAGTCAAACGGCTCTTAAACACAGATCTTGATGAACATGTTTCCACCGGTGTAAAAATCACTGGGACGTTCAGCACAAACAGCGCTGCTTTGACTAATAAAGGCTTGATAATAAAGATATACTCTTGAAAACACTTGAATGGATCAATAAAACTCCTCATCATAAATCACTTTTCATATTCATCTGCAAAATAGACCTTCTCTGAAGAGCAACCGAATATAGAAAACGATTAAATACAAACAAACTCACTTGTATACAAACATAAACTCATACAAACATAAGGACACAGTGATTAATAATCACACGGTTTCTGTATAAATTATGATAATAGTGTAGAAGTCTGGAGTAAATATACAGCATAAATGTACAGTCAAACAGTCGTTCTGATCCTGAAAGTCGTTCCCTGTGAGATCAGAATGAGTCAATCATCGATGTGCGAAAAGAAAGCAGATTACAGCAGCTTTTCAGTTCAGCGTCTGCCAAACGGCCACAGATTAACCGCATCTCGTAACTTTGGTAAACGTAAACATTCAGACGTGAAACCGCCACGTCCCTTTGGCCTGAGCAAAAACAAGCAACGATACGAAATCCCTCCATAGACCAGCTATCCTCCAATAAATACACAGAAGATCAGCAGTTTCTACTGAAACACTCACAGAATATACAGGAATATCAGGAAAACGAAGAATCCTGGATCAAATCAAGATCAACTCAAAAAAAGTTGCCAGCCACCGTCAGCGTTTTAGCTGATTTTCACTCAAATTTCATGGTCCCAGAATATTTCGTTGTATGAATATCTGAACATGCAATACATCAAAATAAAAACCAGACCCTCTACTTTCAAACCAAAAAAAATCAGTTTTATTCTAGCTTCAAGTATTGTTTTTCATTTTTTATAAATCAACACTTGAATGTAGGTAGGTTTCATAAAAAAAAGCAACATTTTGAGCAAAAAACTGAGAAAAATCGCATTTTTATCAAAGCAAAGATGCAGTAGATGGCTTCCATCAGTACTTTCTTTCACTTTCTGGATCCACATTTCACTCGGTAACATTAGACAGTTTTCATTTATATGTGGTTAGTGTTCATGATCACATTATTTTTCATATGCATATGCATACATATGAGATCGCTCGTTTCTGCGTCTTCCTCGCCTGTGTTTTTGATCGAGTGATTCTAGACTCATTCAGGAGGTGCGTAACAGCGCCCCCTAGCGTATAACAGTGAAAAGAGGCAGGGAAAGAGTTAAAACAAAGTTCAGAGTGATTGTTAATAATGCTCAGTCTCTCCATTAGAAAGGCCACCAGAAGTGATTCAAACCTGAAAATGCGGTTCTCAATAAAAGCAATCAATCAGAAACTCTCCGAAGGCATCGCGAGCTCCGCTGCGATAATCACAGATGCGGCAATCCCAGCCGTGTGCTTGGAAAATCAACTCTCTTCCGTCTCTTGGTGAATCTACATTATTACAGGAATCGTCTGGTTCTGTGAACACAGCGTCAAAAGATCAGATCCAGTGTTTTAAAGTGTGTTCAACGCTCGGCTGACCGAAGAACCGCAGCGACAAGCGTGCGTCGACCGAACCGGCCGTTCTCCTCAAACAGAGACCTTCTCTGAGGTCTGGACGTGATGTCAGGTTTCCCGCCGCCGCTTCAGTCCTCGGTGTCCGGCTGCACTCCCAGCATGCCATGCAGCTCCTCCACCGTGTATCCCAGCAGGTTCTGCAGGTCGCAGACGAAGCGGTACACGTAGCGTTTCCCTGAAGTCTTGTGGATGATGTTCTTGTCGTAGTAGTAGCGCAGGCCTCGACTCAGCTTCTCGTAGTTCATCTTAGGCTTGTTTTTCCTCTTTCCCCAGCGGCGCGCCACCTGACGGCACAAGAACAGACACGTGAGATTGTTTATTCTAACATAAAAGGTCTTTAAAGTTGTGTTTTGGGCCATTATGCTTCTAAAGGTAGAAGTGAAGAGATGTGAGGGCTCCTCACCTCGTCGGGGTCGGTGAGTTTGAACTCCCAGCCGTCTCCGGTCCAGCTGATGATGCTCTGACAGCTCGTGTCGGTCAGCAGCTCCAGCAGGAACTGCCACAGCTGAATGGGGCCACTTCCTGTTAAGCACCAATGATATAGAGTTTAAGCATTAAGCATTCGGATTCATACTTTAGGAAGCCATTAGTTATGTATTTGCATCAGGGTTTAATTTGCTAAAATGCAACACGAGGCATTTAGAGTTGCAAAACTTCACTGTTTTTTGATATAGTAAATGAAAGTTTTGAATGAACAACAATTCAAAGATTTTTACACTAATACAGCCATAAAAAGTTAGCAAATTTCACTATTTTACCATTCACATTTTGTAATAATTATTCCTGTCAATGTATATTTTAAATAGATGTTTATTATGAATAAATGTGCATTGATATGATTAATAAATATGCATATTTTAAACAGGTTAGAATAATAAATATGGATATGTATTATTCCTATTCCTACACATGTTTTAAATAGGGTCAGAATAATAAATATAAATATTTATATTATTAATAAAATTTAACATGTATTATTTGTATAAATGCATGCTTTAAATACAGGCTAGATTAGAATAATAAATATGATTTTTTTTAATTATTAATAAATATGAATATTTATTCCTATCAGTGCATATTTTAAATAGAGGTTAAAATAATAAATTAGAATTTGTATTATTAATAAATTAACATTTATTCATATCCATGAATATTTAAACTATCTGAATTAATAATAATAATAATAATAATAATAATAAGTATGAATATTTATTAATATGCACACTTAGAATAGGGGTTAGAATAATAAATCTAAATTTGTATGATTAATAACTATGAATATTTATTATTATTAATGCATATTTTAAATAGAGGTTAGAATAATAAATCAGACTGTTTCTGTGATTAATGAATATAATTCATACCAATGCATACTTTAAATAGGGTCAGAAGTATAAATCAATAATAAATTTTTATTATTAACAAATTTGAATATTAATTCATATCATGCATTTGAACTAGGGGTTAGAATAATAAATATGAATATTTGTTTTTATATCAATGCATAATTTAACTTATTTTAATGATGAAATAATAACAAAATAGCTAAAAATTATATTGTTTTTGTACCAGAAAAATGTTGGACCTTTAATGCCCAGCGGGAAAATTGATAAGCATCCAAAAGCTTTTTCTTGCAAAACTGTTGTTGTGTTAAATTGTTGAGTATCAACTACTGTTTTTTCGTAAGTTTTACCCATATTTAGTGCAAATACATTTCTTTACACAAAAGCCAGCGTCAGCTGCATGAATGAGACGCACCGGTGAATCCAGCGAGCACGGCGGCGGGGATGACGGGTTTGCCCTGCTCCAGCGGCTCGTTCCTCTCCTGGACGTAGTCTTTGAAGGACAGGCCCTGTTTCCCGAGGCCCAGCGGAGCCACGCCGAGCTCCTCCTCGAAGCTGTCGTAGGACGGGACGCGCTGGGCATCGGCGAGCGACGAGTGGCTCCCCCAGGAGCGGAGGACGCTCTCGGAGCAGTCTGTGCTCTCCACGCTCTCCACTGACGACACTGTGAGGAACATCACATCAATACAAAATCAATTACAATTCCTCAATCGGATACTTAAGGTCAGAAGGTTAAGGTACTTAAGATTTCGATTCTACCAATCAATTCATGTGTGCACATCTTTTTTTTTTTTAGGTGGTGAAAAGGGGATGTTAAAAATTAGGAGTGTAACGGTACACAAACATGACGGTTCGGTATGCACCTCGCTTTTACGGCACGGTTCAGTATGGTTTCGGTAAAGCAGGACGAAAAAAACAAAAACAAAACATAAATTGCTTTTTCTTTCTTTCTAAATGTAACAATGGTTCACTGAACAAACTGCTCTTTCTTTAAATAAATTCAATTATAATTAGTAGTAGTATAAGGTTACAATTAACACAGAGACCAAACGTAAATTCAATTACTATTTATTTTTAACTATAATAATCAACACTCAAATTAAAAACTTGTATGCAAACATTTTAAATTAACTTCTAAATTATGCAATTTCTATTTGTTGTTGAAATTTAATAATTTATAGAGTCATAACTTGTTTTATAAAATATTTAGGCTATTTAAACATACATTACATAATTAAGACATCACTAACAGGTAAATATAATGAAGTATAGTCTAATATTTAGCAAAATGCTCTTCACTAGACCTCATTTCTCTAGCAAATAACGAGCTGTGGACACTGAGGTAGGCTAAACGAAACGCTGCGTGACATTGTTTACAAGCTGTTAAAAATGTATTTGTCTTTGAATGATTCATTCAAGAGATTCGTTCAAAAAACACTGATTCATCCAGTAACGAAACAAGTAAATCTTGAGTGAATCATTGAATCATTATGTAGTTTTTATGTTTTGCAAAAAGAGACACAGAATAAATGATTTTTTAACCACATTGGAATCGAAACTGGGAATTGATAAGAATTGGAATTGATCGAATTCAAACGAGGCGCGAGATCTGACCTGCTGCGAGACACAGAGCTGCTTTTCTCTCTCGACTGGCGTAGCTGACGCTGACGGTGCTGAGCTGAGGTTTGGGGTACATGGAGAGCTCCTGACCGAACGACAGCAGACCCGACTCCTCAGGCGTCTCGAAGAGCTCCCGCAGGAGACTTCCACGAGTATCAGGAACCTTCAGAGAACACTCCTCCAGACTGAGACCTACACACACACACAATCTATCAGAGTTTGTTCTGAACTCAATAAAGAGTTAACTAACAGAAACAGTAGGGTTGGGTATTGTTTGAATTTGATCAATTCCAGTTCCGCTTACTGATTCCGATTCTTATCGATTCCCAGTTTCGATTCCAGTCAAACATTTAGATATCAAACATACTGTATTTATTCTGTGTCTCTTTTTGCAAAACATTTAATTGCAGCTGAATACCATGAACAAAAATCAGCAGGCTACATAAAAACTGGAGCTGTTTGTGCGCAAAATAGAGCGGCGCGATTCTGGATAAATTTAGACTTTTTTTTATTTTATTTTTTATTTAAATGGAGGTTGTAGTTCTCTCACAATTCTGAAGACAAAATATTGGACAACTAAACAAAATCTCATAGAATTTAAAATGGAAACACAAAGCAAATGCATTTTTAACAGCCCCTTTTCACCACCTAAAAAAAGATGCGCACACAGGAATTGATACGCGGAATCGAAAATTTTATTTTACAACAAGCATCTGATTCTGGAATTGGAATTGATTTTCAATTTCCAACCTTAAGAAATATAAACGACTGTTCTGAATGACAAGTTTGCTGAAATGTTGGTTTAAATATGCAAATTAGGGATTATCTAATTAAATATGCATTCATTTGCATACATTTCCAAAACATTGGATAAAGCCAGCTTCAAAATTTTAGTTTTATTTAGTTGTTTTTCCAGAGGCGGATTCCGGATTTCTTTTTTCATCACTCCATAAATCAGAAAACTAATTTTCACAGTGTTTTTAGGAGTGAAATGTTGTATAAATGAAATACGAACAAACCTTCAGAATATAGAGAGGAATAAAACTGTAAAGTGTGGTGTGACAAAGATTGAAGTCTACAGATGCAAATAGATAGAGTGCAATAAAATAAACACATAAATGTGTATTCTGGATGCTTTCTTTCCACTAGAAGAGACATGATATGAAAGCAAAAAGCATGAAAAACACACTGGCTTTGCCTTAAAGACTCTATTCTCACTAAAAGCGGAGATTCTGTTCAAAACAGATGTAATGCACATGTAAACAAAGATCGGATTAATTTGGACTGACAGAAATCAGTTGCATGTAAACGACGATGTGAATCGGATTCAATCCAGAAATCAGTGCATGTAAATGAAAATGTGAATCGGATTCAATCCAGAAATCAGTGCATGTAAATGAAAATGTGAATCGGATTCATCCATAAATCAGTGCATGTAAATGCCCCAGTGAAGTGCAGACTTACTGCCGGAGCTGCTGCTGGTCCAGCTGCACTCAGACGAGCGACTCAAGACTTTGGCCTCATCATCCTCCTGACAGGCTGCGGGAGAAAAGCACACCGAATAAAACGTGAGCTCGAGCGTTACAATCACTAATGAAAGTCTGAGACCGGAATCCTCCGTTACCTCTCATCATCTGCTCCAGATGCTCCCACAGAATATCGCCCACGAAATCCGGAGCAAGATCCAGGAATCCGTCCTTTTCCAGGTCGCACAACTCCTGTCCGCTCATGTCAAACTTGAAGAAGCTGATGTTGGTCAGACTGAACTCTCCGGACGCCCAGTACAGCCACTGCAGGACGTGCTGCTTGGTCCACTTGCGTGGGTCTGTGGACAGAGAGAGCGTTACGAATGCATCCGACCCGTCCCCAAAACAAACAGCAGAGATCATTAGAGACTCACTGTTGGAGATCCCGCAGACGCGCTGCACCTTGGAGAAGCCGTTAAAGCTGTCCTTCAGTGCCTGACTGACCATGGCTTTACTGCAGGGTGTCAGCAGAGGAACTGAGCACATGCCGGCATCTGCAGAACACAGAGATCTGTGTCAGCTTACACACGCATGACATATTTGCATCAGGGTTTAATTGGCAAACATACAACACCGGGCATTTAGAGTTTTTTTTTTGAAACTGGGAATTTCTACTAATACAGCCATAAAAACTTAAAATTTCACTATTTTATCATTTAAATTTGGTAAGAAATATTCACATCAATGCATATTTTAAATAGGTATTTATTATTGATAAATATTATACGAATATATTATATTCATATCAATGCATAGTTTAAATAAAGGTTAGAATAAAACTGTATTTTTATAATAATAAAAAAAAAAGAATATTAATTAATATAAATGCCTATTTTAAATAGAGGTTAGAATAACAAATCTGAATTTCTACGAATAAAATATATATGAATATGTATTCATACCAATGCATATTTTAAATAGAGGTTAGAATAATAAATCAAATTTTTAAAATTAATAAATATAAGTGTATATTAATATCAATGCATATTTTAAATAGAGGTCTATTTATTTTAAAATATATTTTACTATTAACAAATATGAATATTAATTCATATCGTGCCTATTTGAAATAGGAGTTAGAATAATAAAACTGAATATTAATAAATATTAATATTTGTTTTATATCAATGCATATCTTTACTTATTTTAATGATGCAATAATAACAAAATAGCTAAAAATATATTGCAATACCCAAAAAATGTTTGACCCCTAATGCCCAGAGGAAAAAATGGTCTCAAATTGATAAGCATCCAAAATGTTCTCCCTCCAAACATGTTGTGATTAATTGTGGTTCTGCTGCTTTGATTTACCCTGGGAAAAACAGTCCAGACCGGACGGGACCTCCTGAGCGGCCTGCTCCTCCTCAACCGCATAAAAGCCCGAGAACAGAGACATGGGGTCTTCGAACATCTCGAACGCCGCCTGACGCTGAGACAAATAAAACACAAGATATTACACTCCATAATTACACCTATAAACTTCAGACAGTGAGTGATGAAACTGCTGATTGAGCACAGGCAGGAAAACCCAGAGGACACGCCTCATGCATGGCGTCATCGCTCAAGCGCTTATCTGCTCCACCAATGGGAGCGCATCACCATATATGGCCTTCCTGTTCCGTGCCAGCGTGGGCGAACCCCAGCTGACCTCCAATGACTCTACAGCAGCGCAGAGCTCATCCAATCAGAGCGCAGCACAGACCCGCCCTGATCTAACACACACACACACACACACACTCACACTCACCTTTAGTGCGTTTCTGAATCCAGGTAAAAGAGGCTCCATGTTACACATTGTGATCTAAAACAGCAAATAAATAAATAAAATTATCAAACAAATACTTCCAAGTACTTTATTATTGTTGTTATTATTATTCCATAAATCCTCAACTACAACCAAGCAACATTGAGTGTTCATTTTAAATGCCCTAATTCATTTAAATGTAACGTTATCGATGTTTGTCTGATCAGAAGTGAATCTTTGATAATCAGTTCATATAAAGTTTCCCTCGAGTCAAACGTGAATGTGATTCATGATTCATTAGTCACTGATGATCGAGCGCCAGAGAATGTGATTCATATACATTATATAACATACTAAGGTTACTGTACATGATCTAAATCGGATTATTCATGTTCATTTCACAGCTGCAGCGACAGAATCAAAACACAAAGAATAGAATCAAATAGAATCGATATCAAATAAAAAGACCGAAGCGACTCGAGCTGCTCCGTAAACCGTGTTTCTGACTGAGATTGAAAACATTGATGAGTTCACAGCTAACGTTACTAACCTGTTGAATTCTCGCAGAAACGCTTGAACTAAATCCGCCGTCAATAGTTAGTTTTATTCCTCTGATCGATCCGCTCACTGTCCTGATATATCGACAGATCGATCCTATTGATGCGTTAGTTACGCGTTTGTGTTGCGTCTCGTCTGAGCGCGAGAGTTTATGAGTCCAGCGGGAGCGCGCACGGCGTGGGCGGGGCCAATGAAAGACGGCAGCCAATCAAGTCACACACTGAAGTTTCGCCACACCTGAGATTTACTGCCATGAAACTATGCATTATTTCATTACAAACAATGAAATAATTATAAAAATTAGGATAACTTTAAGGTGTCCTTGTTACACATATAACATGCACTTACTATTATAATAACAATTAATTATGCATAATTAGTTAGGCGAGGCAAGTTTATTTATATAGCGCATTTCATACACAGTGGTAATTCGAAGTGCTTTACATAAAAGGAAGTAGAATAGTCATTAAAAAAATTATCACAATAAAAACAAAAGCTTTGTTCAAACTCTTCCGCACAAAGTGAAAAAACCTTCCAAAACTATTCCACTACTTCACCTCTATACTTTGACCATCATAAACCAAACAAATAGACTGATTAACCAACACACTTGTCTTTCTTTGCCCACATTCTCTTTACCATCACAGCATGTACTTCAGCCTTCTGTTTAAACTTTTAAAATGATATAAAAATTGATTTAAAATTCATTTAAAACTGTTAAGAATAGAAAATTATTATACATAGTGCAATCAGTTGGGACGTAGCACAGTGCTCATTCAACAAATGCACAGCTAAACAGATGAGTTTTGAGTCTGGATTTAAAAGTGGCTAATGTTTTAGCACATCTGATCTCTTCTGGAAGCTGGTTCCGACTGCGGGCGGCATAATAGCTAAAAGCAGACTCCCCTTGTTTTGTGTAAACCCTTGGTATTTCTAACTGACTCGATCCTAATGATCTGAGTGGTCTGTTAGGTTTATATTCAGTGAGCATATCTGCAATGTATTTAGGTCCTACGCCATTTAGAGATTTATAAACGAGTAAAAGTACTTTAAAATCAATCCTAAATGTAACTGGAAGCCAGTGTAAGGACCTGAGTGTTGAATACGAGATGTTAAAATATCCAAAGTTCGTTAAAAATTGTAGAAACTTGGTGGCATGTCTGATTAAAACACTGAAAGAAACACCAGTCCTTTGCTCTTCTTTATTCCACTGAAGTGAAGAATCACAAATCTTTAGCAGTTGACATGACATGCAGTTCATATGGAGCAGGACAATCATGATGCACAATATAAACAGGGTGGTTTTAGGTCACTACAAACAATACAAAAAAAAAGAAATCAAACTCATACAAACAACTCATCAATCCAAATAAGGATTAAATATCTAAACAAGTTCAAACTATACAATTGGCAAATAAACGTACTTAACGTATCCTAAGGAAAGGACTCAAAGGACATGGTTGGGTGCCCATTCAAACACCCACACCTCACCAATGCAAACAGGACAAAGGAAAGAAGCAAGGTCTATTTATAGTCCTTAACAGGGGAATATGGGTAATGTAGTGCACCATATATAGAGTTCACCCTAAATGTAGTTTACTAGGAATTGTGGGAGATGTAGTGCAAAGAAAATTAGAAAAAGGAAACAAATGAGTGAAATGGTGTGATATGCTCAGATTTTCTGGTTCTAGTCAGAATCCTGGCAGCAGTGTTCTGGATCAGCTGCAGCTGTCTAATGATCTTCTTTGGAAGGAGACCATTACAGTAATCCGCCCTGCTGGTGATAAAGGCATGAACCAGTTTCTCCAAGTCTTGACTGGAAACAAAACATCTAATTCTTGCAATGTTTTTGAGATGATAGTATGCTGATTTAATTACTGCTTTGACATGACTACTAAAACTAAGGTCTGTCTCCAGAAACACCCCAAGATTTTTGACTTGGTTTTTAGTTGATTGACCCTAGAGTCAAGGTATGCATTCACCTTGAGAACGTCATCTTTGTTTCCAAATGCAATGACTTCAGTTTTCTCCTTGTTTAACTGAAGAAAGTTCTGGCACATCCAACAGTTTATTTCATCAATGCATTGGCAGAGGGAGTCAATGGGGCTGTAGTCATTTGGAGATAAGGCTGGGTAAATCTGTGTATCATCAGCATAGCTGTGATAGGCAATTTGGTTCTTTCTCATTATTTGACTTCGTGGGAGCATATACAGGTTAAACAAGAGCGGTGCAAGTATTGAGCCTTGTGGGACTCCGCATGTCATGGACGTCCACTTAGACTTATGCTCTCCTATACTCACATAATAACCTCTCCCTTCTAAGTATGACCTGAACCATTTGAGTACCATCCCAGAAAGCCAGACCCAGTTTTCCAGTCTCTCTAGAAGTATGTTATGATCAACAGTGTCAAACGCAGCACTAAGATCTAGTAGTACCAGAACTGATATTTTGCCAGAATCAGAATTAAAGTGAATATCATTTATTATCTTAATGAGTGCTGTCTCTGTACTGTGGTGCGCTTGGAAAGCACATTGAAAATTGTCCAGGTATCCATTTGATACCAAGTAGTTGTTCAGCGGATTAAAAACTACCTGCTGTGCTACATGCAAGTAACCCTAAACCAAACCATAATCCTAACCCTAACCATACAGTAAGTACATATAGTTAATTAACATTACTCAGTACTTAAATGTATACCAAAATATAACCAAAATTAGATTACAATTGTAATTTATTATGTATTTTGAAAACAAATATATAACAAATTACAATGATTATTATTATTATCAAATTAAATAAATCATTAATGAAATATATTACTATAATAATAATAATATGGTACAGTGATATAAGAAAATTGAGTTTATTAATAATAGGCTAACAGTTTCATTAAAATCACATTACATAGTGCTTTTATTTTGCCGGAAAAGCGTAGGGAGTGTTTTCCTTATTTCACATTATTTTTTAACATACGAGCAGCGTCGCTATTTTAACTTGAATGTGGGAGATTTCCGGTGTCAGTTGCTGTTAATATTTGTTACAATGTTATTTTAAAGTATTGTTATAATCATAAACAATAGTTTTACCATTTACTGCCCTTTGTTATTTTTAATTATTTACTAATGAACCGGAAGTCTCGCACATTCATAGAAAATAGCTTTATTTCCGCTTTGCAAAATAAAGTGGATAAGCGACCCCATTTACTGTAAACCACGATAGACTATGCATTTATATAATTAATGACTAGAATAATTACATTAAAGTGTATTATAAGTTAACATATTTGATCATTGAATTTAGCCATGTTGATGCGCTGTCATTAGAATTCATAAACTGAATCACATGCTTGAAAAACTTTTTATGTGGCGCATGATTTGGGCATTACAGCAACAATGTTAACTTTAATTTATGTGACCTTTAATATGATTAAAAGTGCAGTTGAAATGCATGATGAAACTAATCTCTGCATCTGTCCAATCTGACACAGAGATGCTGAGGAGACTGTCAAAGCCTCACTGAAGACATCATGCACACCATAGAGGTCTCCTGCGCTGCTTTGCATATGTGCACAGGACAGACGGGTTGTGTGTGAGTGAAGGCCGCTGTTGTTTGTAATGGCGTAACAGCAGGTATCACACCTTCGTCTCTTTCAGTGATGATTGGCAGTTTCCTCCCACAAGCACTAATTATTCAGTGTGATGGCAGCAGATCTCCTCGCTATTGTCTCATCATCACCAGATCAGCACAGACGCAGCTCTCAGAGAGTTAAACATGATCAGAGCGGCTCTGAAGGGCTTTATGATTCAGAGAGCTTTGGGTAAACTAAGCCAATCTCTGGTATTGAGTTAGCTGGTGTGATTTAGTAAAACTCACCTTATGTTTACAGTTTCTCTTAATTATTGCGTTGGCTCAATTCTTTACAGCAATTTACCTAAAATATATTTTAAATATGTACTACATAATGCTATAAAAAAAAAAAAACAGTAAAGCTCAATGAAATATATTTTTGAAACTGAAAGTATATTTAGTTTTAAGTTTCATTTACTGAAGTATATCAGTGGCAAGATTTGCAGTCTTACAGTAGCCTACATATGTGTTATATTTTCATGTTTTTCTTCAAATGTGAAATATTCAGTGTTATTTTAGTATCAAGATAAATTAATATTTTTAGTTTGAACTTATTTTTATATTTTCCACTTTCATTTTATTTTTACTTAAGGTTTTAGTATTTTTTTTTTTTGGTTGTTTTTAATATGTATAGTATATAAGTTTTATAACTATAAAAGTTATTAATTTTTATTTCTGTTTTAGTTTTAGTTATTTAAGCACATAAAGGTAAACTTGCGTTCAAGTTTCAAGAAATGTTGCGTTCAAACTAGCAAAAAAAAAACAACGTTTTTTTAATATTGTTTTATATTTCAGTTAACATTAAGTTAAATATAATAACCCTGATTGAATGTATTTTCTTGGATTGAAATATGGAGGGCAAAATATTTTCAAATGCTTATAAAAATATATGTTTATATTTTTAAAACGTATTTTCAAAAATATACAAATAATTTTAAATGTGTTTTAGTAAATACGTATATTTTTTGGCCTTTTTTGGTGGATTTTGTGGATTTGAGTAGATCTCAGAAAGATTAACTGACTTTAGTTTGAAAGAATATAAGGAATTCTGAGAGTCTTGTGTTCTGCTGATAGCTGAATGTCTCATCAGCTGCACAAACTCTGTTCTAAAGCTGCTTCAGTTTGAGCTGAAATAAACACAGAGATCACTGCATCATGCATCATGCATGATCTTCTGTCCTCATATCGATATCTGAATGTGTTTGTGTGCATGTTGCTTGATCTAAAGATCAGCTTCTCACACTCTGTCCTGCTTTCTATCACATTGAGTGTTGCTTAGCAACCTGTGGCCTTCCTCTCCTGTCCGTGACAGTGGCGTGTGTGAAAACACTCACTCACACACACACACACACACACACACACACACACACATGTTCGTTTTTGTGAAAAGTGGGGACATTCCATAGGCGTAATGGTTTTTATAGCGTACTTACTGTATGTGCTATTGCCCTACACCAACCCTACACCTAAACCTACCCCTTACAGGAGACTGTGCATGTCAACTTTCCCCAAAAAACCTCACTCTGTGTGATTTATAAGCGTTTTGAAAAGTGGGGACATGGGTCAATGCCTGTCATACCTTTGTCATTATACACATCTATGTCCTGACTTTTCACAAAAACTCTCACACACACACACACACACACACACACACACACGCATACACATGTTTGTTTTTGTGAACTGTGGGGACATTCCATAGGCGTGATGGTTTTTATACTGTACAAACCGTATTTTCTATCGCCCTACACCAACCCTACACCTAAACCTTTGTGCATTTGTACTTTCTCAAAAAAAAAAAACTTCTGTATTCTGTATGATTTATAAGCCTTTTGAAATATGGGGACATGGGGAAATGTCCTCATAAATCACCTTCTCCTTGTAATACCTGTCATACCCATGTCATTATACACATTTGTGTCCTCAAATGTCACAAACACACACGCACACACACACACAGTAACCTTTTCTCGCTCTCGCCAAACATGAAGTCTCTGAATGTGAGTGTTGTTATGATGAGCAGAATCTGGTAACCATGGACACTGAATGTTTGTGCAGTGATCATATTCATATTCATATTCGTAACGCCTGAGCAGGTCAAGGAGAGAGTGAGAGGAAACAAACACAGGACTGAACTGTTGTCGGTGGTTTTTGTTGTGTTGGTTCTGTCAGCTGCGTTTCTGAGGTTCACTGTCTGAGTGATTCTGAGAGAGATCTGTATCATCAGAACTCAGAGTTCAGCAGCAGATCTGTGTGTGTGTGTGTGTGTGTGTGTGTGGCGCCTCCTGCTGGAGAAGATCAGATCAGACACACTTCAACTTCAGCTCACTGGTGCATTCCAGTCAGACCTTATTCATTATTTAGTATGAATTATTATTAATGAAGAGAAAACTAAAATGTCATAAAAAACAACAACAAAATGACAATAACAATTTCTAATGTTTGAAGTGTTGAAGAGAATCAATGAAGTGAGTGTGACGTGTGGAGGGTGTGTGTTTGTGTGTGTTTGTGTGTTCACAGTCTCAGAGTTAGCCTACGGAAACACTCAAGATATAACCTGACCATGCGTGTAGGTTTGATGGGGAAACTATGGTTCTCTCCTTAAACATGAAGAGGTCAAACAACAGATTAATGAGTTACTCCAAACTTCACCAAGCTCATGGATGCAATTATAATACAAGTCAGATGCTGAAGTGAGTTGCTGTTTTTGTCTCTTCTGAGGAAGATTCATTCACTTGTGAACCACACAGAGACATTTGCTCAGATTTATTTCATGTTCATCTGATCTCATTTTGTAAGTGACTTTTCTTCCTGTTTTAAAGATGTTTTCTTTGGATTGTTTGACTACTCAAAAGCGAATATAGGAAAATATAATTAATTTGTGTTTCCTGCTAGTTAAATGTCACATACATTAACAAAAATCTGCCTCTAAACCTCTCTTTTCTTTATTCGGTGTTGATCTAGACAAGTGCATGGAAACTATCCAAAGCTCTGTTAATCCTAAAGCCGTGAAAACTGCATCTCTGTGTTCATCGCATGTTCTAAAAGAACATGGTTACAATAGTTAAACCATGGTAACCACAAATTAACCATGGTTTTACTGCACTAACAGTTTAAGCATGGTATTTGTAGTAAAACTGTGGTTATAAAAAACAAAACAAAAACATGCTACACTTTTACAATAATAAAACCATGATTAATTTTTATCAAGGTATACCTTGATAAATAACCTATATATATGTGTAGGTTATACTTTTTTCTTTATGTTTTTATAACTGTACTGCCTTAATGGTTTGATGCTTTGTACTGTTTTATAAAAAAAGAAATCAGAAAAAAAGATTCAGGATACGCTCCGAAGTCCCGATCTGAATCAAATGATTCACTAACCTGCACCGAAGCGATCTGAATCAAATGATTCACTAACCTGCACCGAAGCGATCTGAATCAAATGATTCACTAACCTGCACCGGCGATCTGAATCAAAGTATCCACAATACGCTATTTGAAGTCCTGATGAATCAAATGATTCACAAAACGCACTCCGATCTGAATAAAAAGATTCAAGAACCTGCTCCAGTTTCGGTCTGAATCAATGATTCGCAATCCGCACTCCAAATACTTATCTGGATTAAATGATTCACTAACCCGCCCCGCCGCGGTCTGGGAGGAGATCTGCAACATAACCTACACACCTCACGTGGTGCGGTGCAAAGCTGCGGCCGTACCATGGCCCTCGGCGTCGCGGGCGAGAGGCCGCTGTGGCTAAATCTCTTGAGTATTGGAGACAGGGAGAACCTCTAGAAGAAGGAAGGAGAGGTGTTTGACATCTGTCAGCTGCGTAAAAGAGCATCCCGTCCCCCTGTTCCCCCGCGGCCTGTTCCTCTGACGCAGAACAGGAGGTTTTTGAATGCTTCCAGAACTGCTAAACCCCAGAGCACAGAGCAGGCGGCCCTCCCCGCAGCTGCTCAGAACGCTAACCCATGGTCCAGGTCTGCTAACCCTTCCAACAAAAAGAAGAGGGATACCTAGGATGCAATCTCTACATGGGAGGGACGGGTAGCACCTAGGGTTTTCTGCGATGTCCTCTCCCGAGTCCACCATGTTTGTTCCCCCACCCTCAAAAAAGCGGAGGATGTGGAGTTTGGGCGGAGAAATGGTTCTAAGTTGTGTTCAGGCCAGTTCAGCTTCCCCTCAACACATGGTTCTGTGGATTGCTGACAGCAATTCCGCAAGTTCGAGTGCTGAGAACGCAGCCACCAAAAGAATGTGGTCTGACGAGGTCCAAGCACAAGTTCCCAAGTGTATTAAAGCACTTCAGCCCCTGGGTTCACAACAAATAAAAGATCCTCTGTCGCATCCAGGCTCAATGCCGAGGGCGCAGGGAGACAAAAATATAATAATATCTAAGAACCAAGATAAATCGGTCTCTGGGCAACACAGATGCTGGCCGGTTTTTTCTCTGTCCACTAGATGGCGCCAGCACTCCATCTATGGAATCGGTTCAACAGAACCCTCTGACTCTTCATCTGGAGACTTGGAGAGAGTGTTCTGTGCATCCGTGGGTCCTTGCGACTGTAAGCAAGGGTTACAGGCTTCAGTTCGCTGTAAAACCCCCTCCTTCCAACGGGGTTATAGCATCTGTAGCATCAGGGGATTCGGCTCGGGTGCTGGAAGCAGAAATATCCTCCCTCTTGGAGAAAAGAGCTATATTTGCGCCCGATAATGGACCTGCGTGCTCTAAACAAGCACTTAAGGAAGTACAAATTCAAGACGCTCACACTCAGGGCTCTCACTCGTTCAATCGGGGGGATTGGTTTGCCGTGGTCAATCTCAAGGATGCTTACTTTCATATAAGCATCTATCTTGCGCACAGGAAATATCTCAGGTTTTTCTCTCAGAACGAAGTGTACAAATTTGTTACTCTTCCATTCGGGCTCAGCCTAGCTCCGCGCGTGTTCAGCAGGTGCATAGAAGCGGCATTATCGCCGCTGAGACACGAGGGTCTCAGAATATCTGCTTATTTGGATGATTATCTGATATGCGCTCATTTGCGGGAGCGTGCAGAGCAGGACACAGAGATGCTCATGTCTCATCTCATGAATCTGGGGTTCAGGAAGCCAAAAGCCAGCTGGTTCCCTCACAAGAGATAGAGTATCTAGGCTTGCGAACAGACTCAGTGGCATACCGCGCCATGCTTTAGGAAAGGAGGATAATGGCGTTTTATCAGTGCCTAGCCCAGTTTCGCAAAGGAAATCTGATCTCGTTCAGGACCTATCTCCGACTTATGGGCATGATGGGTTCGTCGCTGTCTGCGGTCCTGCTGGGCTTGCTAAAAATGAGAGACTTTCAGCGTTGGGTAGCTGCGAGGCGTCTGTGTCTAAATCTAAATGCACTTGGGCTTCTCCAAGAGGTTAGTTACATGCCTTGTCGGTTCATCAAGCATGTCTGAATTTTAGTCCGGATGACAGCAAGGTTATGCTGCTGCCAAACCCGGCTTTCATTCCCAAAGTCAGTTATAATATCGCTTATAACTGCTCTGCTTTGGAGTTGCATGCTTTTTACCCTCCTCTGTTTTCTTCTTCGGAAGGAAGGAAATTGCACACTTTATGTCCTGTACGAGCGTTTCAGTATTATGTAAACAGGACATGATCGTT